>NW_019028986.1:197500-200000 GCF_002105155.1 Lobosporangium transversale | reverse complement strand
ATCTATTTCAACCAAGCGCGATACCGAAAAGAGAGGAGCATTATAATTACTACTTTCAGTGGCAAGAGATCTTTCTTTTCTTTCTTTCTTTCTTAAAGCCGTTACCCGATTAAAAAAAGTGTAAAGAAGAATAAATGAAATCAAATGAAATCGGGCGACTTGGAACTTTTTATGTGCAAACATACTAAATCTCTCTCTCTCTCTCTCTCTCTCTCTCTCTCTCTCTCCTTTTTTGTATGATTCATAAACCGTTTCGTCATTTTCGATATACACACATGTTATAAAAAAAATTAAAAAAAATAAAAAAAGAGAAGATAGGAAAAAGGACAATCGAATTGGAATGCACCAGCTTTGTATGTTTCGATAGAAATGTGGTAAAACCAGAATTGACATAAAGGCAAAACTTTAACTGGATCTGTGTTGAGGAAGGGTAAATCCTGTGCCGGACATACAGTTAAAAAGTACGCAAACTTTAAAAGCCTGCTCTGTGGCTTAGTTTCTGATTTCTAATGTCATGAAAAAAATAAAAAAACCTTGCCTTGTTCATTTGCGCAATTTTATTTTATTTTATTTTATTTTTTTTTTGATAAACTATACTATATACTCTCGATTGAATAAGAAGGATATGTGTAAATATATATATTTATATATATATATCCACCAAATCGTCATTTTATATAAAGAAAAAGAGACACCAAAAAAGAAGAAATAAGAAAAAAAAAACTAATTCATTCCTTATTTTATTTATATTGTTTATGTTTATTATCATAGATATACTACACCACTTGTTTTAATAATAATAGAAATAAAAATAAAAATAAAAAAAAGATAAAGGACTCTATCTGAAGATTGAATAACTTCTATTCATCCGCTTTGCCACATGACTGGATGAACTGGTTGAACCACAATAGCTTGTCCGATGTATGGGAGAAGAGCTGAAAGATCATGAAAGAGGCTCCAACAGGACGGTGAAGTAAAGAAGAATAAGGAAATATAAAGGAAAATAAAAGAATAAAAAAAAGGATGATGGTAGTGCTCCAGGATGAGAATCAGTCGCAGAAACAATCGCAGAAGCGATCATAGTTAAACACATCTTCGAGTTACTGTTAAGACTCTGGAATGTTGATTGCTGTGGGGTTGGGGAGTTGGGTGGGGGGGAGGGGAGAAAAAGCCTTGAAGGGAAATATAATAAAATAAAATAATAGCTATAGTGATAAATAATAATAATGAGAGTGATAATGAGAGTGATAATGATAATAATATCGATACATTTGGTATATTTCTATTTGGTTTACATTGTGGTGGTCATTCTACAAGTTATGCAAGGCACTCCTTCATGCTCCAATGGTTCAATTGCATCCGTGTAAAATATATAAAAGATTTATATACAATAGGAGGAATCCTTTATTCTATTGAAAGCTTTTTCTTTTATTTTATCGTATTTTTTTTTGTTCTGTTTCATAGTAGTCTAAGCATAATAAGCAAAAAAAAAAAAAAAAAAAAAAAAAAAAAAGAAGTCTTTTGTATTCTGTCCTATTCAGATGTATTCAGTCTTTATAATGTCTTGGAGTGTATTCAATTTGTGCATAAATCTTTTTTCCACTTGAGCGATTCGCAACTATAAAAGCCGATTGCTTTTCTCCTTCTCTTCCGTCAATCCTCTTTTTTTGTTCTTTCTTCTTCTGCTTTCATTCTCTTTCTTTTGTTTTCATTCTTTCCCTGGGGCATTATCCACCTTCAAGTTTCATTGCATCTTCCTCTTCTTTTACACACAGTATATCTTTTATCATTTACATTTTATACTACACTGCTATACTCTTTCGCACACTTCTCTCTTTCTCTCACTCTTCTCCACTCTTAATAATTTAAAAAAGAGATTAATCAAAAGAGCCAAACAATCAGCCATTTCTTTCCTTTTCTAGGCAATCCTCCCTTACCTTAAACAATTTGCCACGATCACTTTTATTCCATCCCTTCCACATCTCTCTTTATCTCCATCTTCTTCCACCCGACTGCGCGTCTTCATTTCGCCGCAGCCTTTTCTCTTCCTCCTTCCCATGTATTTGTAATACATTTACATTCTACAACTTTCTTTCTCTCCTCCTAACGCAAAAGGGCTAAAGAAAGAAAAAAAAACAATCCTTGATCCATTTAAGCATTTTTCCTTTTTCTTCTTTCTCTTTTCTTCTTCTTTCTCATAAATAGACTCTACCCATTCATTTCTTCATCCATCCCTCCCTACACTGAGCTATCTTTTTTTCTTTTTCTTTTTTTTTTTTATTTCCCTCCCCTTCTCTCCTCCATCCACATCCACAACCCCCAATCATTTTCATAAACACATACACCGCCAGAATGGATCATTCTATGGAGACCTATTTTGGTCTGATTAAGACGCCTCACGATGCGCTCCTCATCTTTGAAGGTAATTCATCCATCATTCTGTAGTCTAGCCCTACATTCATTCAAATCATTCTTTTTTTTTTTTCTTTTTCTCTCTCTT
>NW_019028986.1:0-195000 GCF_002105155.1 Lobosporangium transversale | reverse complement strand
ATGGCCTTTTTACGAATCATGCTCTATTCTTCCTTCCCATACTAAATTCATACTACACAATGTAAAATACTTTATATAATTTTAGGAATTTTGTCTGTCGTGGGAATGATCAATCCAACATTTTATTTATTGTGGGTGGCACAAGCAAGCAAAAATAACTAAACGTGTCAGACAAACATCCCTTGTGCAGTGAAAGCTACCAACATTACATGACAAATATTCATCCACTAGCTTTTTTTTTTTTATTTCTTAAAAAAAAAAAAAAGAAAGAAAGAAAGAAAAGTTAAACAGAGAAAGAAGAACGAGAAACGAGAAACGAGAACGAGAACGAGAGAATGAGAATGAGAATGAGAATGAGAGTGAGGAATAGAGCTCATTAGAAAGAATATAGAAGATCAATTTAAGAAGAAAAATAAAAAATAAAAAATAAAAAATAAAAAGTAAAAAATAAAAAAAAAGGATCGGAGAGAATGGACCCCAGGTTGTGTTGTTTAGAGGCTAGAGTTTTGGTCCATGTGTCCCACATCCCTATCACTTATCCTTTTAAGAGACAGAGAGAGAGAGCGTCGCTGATCTAGCGAGACAGATTTAAAGTTTTTCTATTTCTAGATCAAATTAATTTCCCTTCGATTGAACAATGGACTTGCAGTTCCCAGGGGGGGATTGCGAGATTTTAGGAAAGAAAGATTGAATAACAATGGAAAATGAGGCTGGAGGGGGAACAGAGAATGGCGGAGAAAGAGACAAGAATAAGGATAAGAAGTGGAAGAAGAGGAAAGAAGAAGAAGTAGTGTAAGAGAGCAATATGTATGGAGAGATAATGGAGATAGCAGACGGGAGACGAGTGAGAGTAAGAGAGAGAGAGAGAGAGAGAGATAAAGTCAAAAAATTCCCAATCATGACTTTAGATTGGTCGAATTAAATCTTTGAAGACTCGACTCTTAATCAGAAAAATAAGACGACCAACCGTTTTGTGAGCAGAAAAAAAAAAAAAAAAAAAAAAAAGTCCTTCATCACAACCTCATCTTGAATCTCAAAGTGGGAGTATAAAAACTGGGTTGACATCGCTCTTCATTCCGCTTTTTTTTTCTTCATTCTCTTCATCGCTCATTCCCCTCATTCCCCTCATCCCCTTCTTTTATTTTATTTTTCCCATACAAAAAATCACTATACAAACATGACTTCCCCAATTGAGATCGTCCACATGTCCCCTGAGGACTACCGCAAGCGCAAGGTTGCCCTTATCACCGGTAAATTGATCAAATGCTTCTCCCTTCAATGGTCCTTCAGATCCAAGGATCGACAAAAAAAAATAAAAATAAAAATTAAAAATTAAAAATCGACGCGAATCATATCTCCTCTAACTTTAATATGTCACCTTCAAAATCTCCATTAGGTATCACTGGTCAAGATGGCTCCTATCTTGCCGAACTTTTGATCGAGAAGGGTTATCAAGTCCACGGAATCATTCGTCGATCATCTTCCTTCAACACCGGCAGAATTGAACATCTCTACAAGGATGCCCATGAGAGTAAGGATAGATTTAATCATTTGGAAAAGGAAAAAGGAAAAAGGAAAAAGGAAAAAGGAAAAGGAAAAAAAAAAAAAAAAAAAAAAAAAAAACTTTTACAGCGATTGCAGGATTGTGTTGATCATTTAGGAGCATGGACAAATACTACACTATGGCGTTACACATATTATTATTATCATTATCATATTCATTATTCATTGTCTCATGAATACATTTTCTCTTCTCCCTCTTACGCTTGTAATTAGACCCCAAGATGCGCCTTCACCACGGTGATTTGACCGACTCAACTTGCTTGGTTCACATCATCTCCAAGGTCCTCCCTACTGAGATCTACAACTTGGGTGCTCAATCCCACGTCAAGGTCTCATTTGACATGTCCGAGTACACTGCTGATGTCGATGCCGTCGGAACTCTTCGTCTCCTCGATGCCATCCGTACCTGCGGCCTTGCACACCTCGTCCGCTTCTATCAGGTACACTATCACTTTAACTGATTCCCTATTCTCGGTCAAAAAAAAAAAAAAAAAAAAAAAAAAAGGAGAGGGCTTAAGGACCCACAATTTATTGATTTTTTTTTTTTTTTTTTTTTTTTTTTTTTAATATTTCCACAGGCTTCTACATCAGAATTGTACGGACAGGTCCAGGAAATTCCTCAGAGCGAAACCACTCCCTTTTATCCTCGCTCTCCTTATGGTGTCGCCAAGATGTATGCCTACTGGATCACAGTCAACTACCGTGAGGCCTACAACATGTATGCTTGCAACGGTATCCTTTTCAACCACGAGTCTCCTCGCCGCGGTCGCACCTTTGTGACCCGTAAGATCACCTGCGCTGTCGCATCAATCAAGTTGGGCAAACAAGAGTGCCTCTACCTCGGTAACTTGGACGCGAAGCGTGACTGGGGCCATGCTCGCGATTACGTCGAGGGTATGTGGAGGATGCTTCAACAGGAAAAGGCCGAGGACTTTGTCCTGGCAACGGGAGAGATGCACACTGTCCGTGAGTTTGTTGAGAAGTCATTCAAGGCCATTGGCGAGACCATCCGCTGGGAAGGTGCTGCGGAGGAGGAGGTCGGGTTCGATAGCCAGGGTAAGATCCGTGTTCGTGTCGATCCAGCCTACTACCGTCCTACAGAGGTTGAGTTGCTTTTGGGTAACCCTGCCAAGGCTGCTGAAAAGCTTGGCTGGAAGCGCCAAGTTGAGTTTGATGCCTTGGTCGAAGAGATGGTCAAGGCTGATTTGACTGGTGTTGCTGCTGGTGATGTCTTTAACTAAACAAAAAAAAAAAAAAAAAAAAAAAAAAAACATCCCTTTGTAATTTATTCCTCCTGTTTTTATACATAGAAGTCTTTAATTACGTTCATACCCTCTCCATCCTTGAACTAAAAACTCGTTTTTTGTAGAAAGCATTTAATTAATATAAATAATAAAAATAATATAAATAATAAAAATAATATAAATAATAAAAATAATATAAATAATAAAAATAATATAAATAATAAAAATAATAAAAATAATAAAAATAATAAAATAAAAAAACTTGTATGATAATTGGCAGCAACAAGAATTTAATCTTTTTTTTTTTTTTTTTTAATATTTCCGTTGCTTCTCTCTTTTGCTGTGTGTGATTGGTAGCACATGAGCATGTAACATGTATAAAACAGCATGGAATCATAAACGCGTTACACAAGTTTACAAGTTTTGTATTTTTGCACCATTTCTTGTGTACATGTATCAAAGGCACGGACCAGTTTATTTCTTTTTTTTTTTTTTTTTTTTTTTTTTTGGTTCCTGGCTTGCTCAAGGTAATATCCAAGTAACATTTTCTCTCTCTCTCTCTCTCTCTCTCTCTTTTTTTTTTTTATTTTTTTTTTTTTTTCCTGCTGTGAGAGCAACTGGTTTTTCTTTCTTCTTTTCTCTTTTTCCTACTGATCACAAGCATCGCTGGGACAATTGGATTCGATCATGGCATTGCCTGTTATACAAAATAATGGCTCGTAATTTGCTGTCACTGCAGATAACGTAGAACTGGCCGCAATCTAAAGAAAAAGAAAAAGGAGAAAAAGAAAGCATTTAAACTTGGTTCTTTTTACTTGTTTTAAAAAAATAAAAAATAAATAAATAAATAAATAAAAAATAAAAATAAAAATAAAAATAAAACTTACATTCGTGGGAATAGACGTGTCTAAAGGTATACATGCATGAAGATGATTGTTTGAAGCTTCAATAGGGCAACGAACATCTCCCTCTGTATCTTCCAAAATAGAACATAAATCAAAGGTCTTTTCATACACCGGTAGAAAAAACTTCGTGATCTTTAGACGGACTTGGGCCCCCTTCTCGATTCGGCCCTTAAGCGAACCCCCGATATCGATACAGGCCTTGCAGCCAGAACACAAATGACGGTTCGAACTAATCGAGTCTACCTTGAAGAAATCACTGTTGGGATTTCCACAGGAGGAAAAGCGTTCCTCAGCAGCTGATAGCATATATGGATTGTGGTTGCGATCATCTTTTTTGTCCTTGTCCTTGTTTTTGATATTGTTATTCTTGTTTTTACTTTCATCCCGATGTTTAATAGTCGCCCCATCAGCTAGTGCCGTCAACCCTACGACGACGCATGCGATCGCCACAACCGTTGATTGAAACTTCATATCTTTTTTTTTTTAAAAAAAAAAAAAGAAAAACTGTTAAGGTGACGGTAGGTTAAAAGGCGTCTTGTGGAAAAGTGTGAAGAGTAAAACAAAGAAAAAAAAAAAAAAAAAAAAAAAAAAAAAAGACCTTCAAATCAAAATGCATGGCTTTTTAGCCAAATTCTACAAGGCGCCAAGAAAACTTCCGATGTTGGGACAAGAGCCAGCTTTGCTTTCTGGATTAAAGTCTAGTGCTTTTATTACCCAGTCCAATAAGGGATATGGAACAGATTTAAAATGCACCAGAAATGACGCGACACAATCTAATTTATTATTATTATTCGATTTTTTAAAAGTGATCAGCAGCCACAGAGATACCCGCTAGATCATCCATCACCCGATCCACGCCTGTTCCAATCTGCTTGGTCATTTCCTTCTGCCTATTTGCAGGCTGGTTGATAAACTCAAACAATAAATCGCCATCTAAAATACTCTTCACGGGGTTATAGTTAAGTCGATCCTTTGACTGTAATAGCCTAAATGAACGTGGATTCAACCCTGCGGCTTGCTGGACTCCATTCACAATCTGGGTGCTCAACAGTGCGAGGCGCTTGCTTGTCTTTTCTGGAATTGGTGTGATCATACAAAGTCCACCATCCAGAGTTCCACATATAGTCAAATGACTGATCCCTTCATCTGAGCCGCTCAACACAATCTTTGGAACAGATATCGTACATTCAATTTGCGAACCCACATGGTAGTCGCCGCGACAAATCAGCTTCTGACCACTAAATGATTGCACATCTAATGAGGATAGAGATTTACTGTTTAGTGATATAGCTAAATCAATTCAAGTAAAGTTGAATTTATAGAAACTCATTGTAGGAAAATCAAAGAAAAAGTTAAATAAACAAATACGTATAAAGAGCTGACAAGCTTTTTCACTTACTGAACGGGGCATACTGTAACAGGCGAATGTTCTTCTCAGAATCAGCGACCACTATATTCATCGACTGGTTTTCAATTAGATAGCTTACATTCATGGCTTCCATTGGATTGTAGTCCTTGCCCAACAGGACTAGCTTAGGTGGTTCGTCCTAACAAATGACACGGTTTTAAAAGGCAATTTTGGATATTTAGAAGACTTTCTGTCATTTATCATTCGTTCATTTTTTTTTTTTTTTTTTTTTTTAAAAAAATAAAAAAAAGAAAAAAGAAAAAGAAAAAATAAAAGATAAAAAGACTAAAGTGCTTACCTGAAAGCCAACGAACCACACACTTTTATAGGCGTCTGCCAGCATGATGGTGTTCTTAACCACCTTGACACTTGTTACATAGATCTGCACAAACATGAACGCGATGCCCGTCAATGTTTCATTATCCTCAAAACTACGAACAAATAGCATGGTACCAACACACGTCAATAGGTATCCACACAAAGCTGCCAGCGCCGTAACAGCGCCTTTCACGTTTTCAGTCCGCAGCAACTTCAGTTTATGGTTCGTCTGTGGATTGTCCGGTTCAGGAACAACGTCAATAATGTCAAAAATGTAGATCGTCCCCCGCATGGCGGAGTCTTCGCCCTTGATGTACGATGTCCCCACAGCGATAAACATTTTGCGCCCGGAAGCATCCTGACTTGATTCTAGACTGACAGTCTCAATGCTCGTCACGATCTCATATTCGTTCAGCTCATATCGGTCCACAGTCTCCCAGGTGACGGGCGAAATCAATTCCAATGTCTGTCTCTCTGCAAGAGGATGGAAACCAGCTACAGACTTGGGTTTGGATTGATTGCCAGGGTCTGCATTACCATTTTGGAAAGAAGGAGAATCTGCCATAGAGGTTGCTGCTGCCGCTTCTAAACCTACGGGCTTGTTGGTGTCAGCAGCGCCAAAGGGATTGGGGTTCGTAGGGTCTTGTGCACCAGTGTTTTCATCCTTGATCACAAAAGGATCCGGTACGGCCGTTACAGCGACATATGTTTGAGAGGTCGGATGATACCGGATATGTCGCACAGTTCTTTTCAGTGGCACTTTGCGAATAGGCCATGGCATATTATAATGAATGCCCTCAGAAGGAAGCTGACTGATCCTTAGATCACCCTATATCCGGACATCGCATCAGAAAGTAGTAGAAAATTAAAAAAAAATAAAAAAAAAAAAAAAAAAAAAAAAAGCCTCTCATATTTTACTATAGGTTTTGGAGTATTAAGGCAGCATTGTGTTTAGATTGTTTTTTGTTACCTTTGCATTAAGCATCATGAAACCATGCTTGCAATTCAAGTTGTGAAACTGTGTAAAGCATACAACCTTCCCATCACAAATCATAGGATGCGCTCTTGGTAGCCCTGTTCCACCACCCATAATCCACATTGGGGAAGCCCCTAGGACAAAGACGCCTTCGTATCCTGATATATCTGTAAATGGGATCAAGTGTTTGGGTTTTTGCTGCCTCCTCCTCTCCTGCTTTGCAATCTCTCGTTCAATAGCTTTTGCGCTGTCACCTTCCATGGTGGTAGGTATAGTTGTTTCTTCATCCTCGTCAGGAGTTTCCCTTGCTACCACATCTATCGGTACCTTCCTGAAGCGAATAGCAAGGCGATCTGAAAGGTCAATAGGGTTCCCGGCACCATCTAGCTCTATTGTTGGGAAGTGCTGGTATGTCTTGTAAACCGCGATGTTGCCGCGGTACGTTCGAACCTATTTATTAACAACAGTAGGATACAGCAAGGCGAAATGAGCTAGATATTACAAATAGAATTCAAATAGACTCGTACAAGTACAGTCTTTTTCACTTACCACAAGATAGACTTTCTTTACATCCTTTTCCCCCATATTGACCATAATCAGCTCTGAAATCTCTCGTGCGTGCCCAGCAGGCTTGGTATCTTGATGTGCAGGCGCGTCTGACAACACTTCTGGTAAGAGATCGAAGTGAGGGAAGAAGAATACCTCCTTGAAATCAGGTAGTTGATAAATTTCAAAAGCTCCGTCCGTTCTATAGATAATACACCAATGTGTAGCCTGAACTGACTCTCCTTCTGGGTTTGCCATAGCTGCCTTCGCTGTAGATTGGACGCCATCCATAGTAACATTATCCAAAGGAATATCCCCGTTTGCATTGGTCTCAGTCGGTGCGGGTCCCGTCATCTCAACATCCCTATCCTCCTCCTCGACCTCCTCTTCTTCTTCCTCTCTTCCTTCGCCCAATTCAGGTCCATAAAGGTCCAAGTCAATATCATCGATGATTCGTGGGACTTCTTTCTTCTGCTTCTTGGTCCTTTTTTTCACTGTACTGACAGTAGCCAATGTATTTCTAGTTGCGCTCGATCTAAGAGAGGCCATCGTCGGCGCTTCCTTGACAGTCAGTATAGTGCTCGTCGTGTCTGCGTATATACAGCAACTTTTGATAGGGATGCTCTGATACATAAAAGAGAAAAAAAAGTCAGAGCTGAGAGAAAAAAGAAATTGAACACCAATCAATACATCTCAACAGGAACATGATGCTTGCCTGCCATTACATTGAGAACAGAGGATTGGCTGAGGATGGTTACATCTTTGGTGGCCATATCGCCTTTAAGGAGGAGTGCTGAGCCATTATGAAGCAGCAGTAGGATGTATGGGTCAACAATGCTAGCAGCCACAATGGAAAGATGTTCCCCAATCGGGACAAGTTGCTTGAGTTTACAGTCTATATGGAATTTTGATTAGTAAACAAAGTAGTTCTCGCGTGAGTAAATAATCAAAACATAGCTGGGGAAAAAAATAAAGATCTAAATTGAGTCGTCTTGTTCAACAGGCTTTAAAGAGTTTCTTATATCGATTTTTACCTGCATTGAGAATACGAACGCCACTAGCATAAACCTGTACAATCCTCGTTTCATCCAAAAAAGACCCAATGGCGATAGTAGGTCCCTCTGAGTAAAATTGGGAATTGGGAAGCTGCCGTAGATCATCTCCCGAGGTAGCCAGTACCTAAAGCCGAACATTTTAGGAGCATGTTATTTCTGGTTAGCCACGAACAAAAAAAAAAAAAAAAAAAAAAAAATGAATGGGTCTGTTACACATTTCAAAATAACATACCAGTGTACTTTTATGTGTGCCTTGGTCTGTAGCTCTCTCCATAGAGACAACCATCAGCTTATCGTAATTTTCATCGGATTCATCTCCTGCTGTCGTTACCTTGCGGCTCTCAAACTGTGAAACCCCTTCAAAAATGATCTCTTTGCGACAATATACTGTCCATAAAGCCTTGGTCCCCTTCAGAGCATCTGTGGATCGAATGACGTTCGGTCGAATATTTCTCTAAGTTTTTTTTTTTTTTTTTTTTTTTTTTTTTATTTATTTATTTATTTTATTATTATTATTATTATTTATTATTATTTATTTCATCAAAACATGAGGTTAAAACTCTGCGCTCTATATGGAATATCGAAAGAAAAAAAATCCAGTACATTAGAGCTTACCTGAAAGACAACAAGCGCTCCATTTTGAACTGTACCGGTTGCTGCCACGAGTTCATGCTGCGGAGGAAATTCCGAGTGCTACAAAGGAAGGAACATATACATGTCAATGTTCATTCCCTTTAATAAAAAAAGGTCCTGTTGAGGTATCGGCTATTCTTCATGAAGGTCATACCAATTCATTGCTTGCACGCTGTCCCACGTCGAAGCCGAGAATTGGACCCGTATTAGTCAGAGTGTCACATATCTCGAACTGCCATTTTGACTCTCCTGCATCCATAGCTGATTCCATCTCGTCCTTTGACTTGTCTGCCTGTTGATCGATTACAGTTTCCACATCTTGTCCATAGAGTTCTAAAGATTTAATAACACACATTGACAATATTTGTTATTGCCTAAGAAATGTTGTCAAAGAAATATGAGACCAAAATGGATGATCATGGTTTTTGCTATAAAATCTACCGTCTTCTAGATCCATAGAGTTGATAGGGATCACTGCACTCTTTTTTTTTTTCTATATATAATTCCAAAAAAAAAAAAAAAAAAAAAAAAAAAAAAGAGCAGATGACTTAAGTAAAATTAATGAATAAACAGTAAAAGAGCTTCTTGCTGACCTTCTCTAAATACCTTGACCTGGTCTTTGGTAGAGTATTTGATCAGCATGGAATCCGCATATCTTGATCCGACAAAAAAATATCCGAGACCTAAGGAGCACTTGCATGACGTTTGCATACTTGACCCCACTTTTTCGATTTTAAACCCAGAGAGCGATCGCCCTTCCTGCTGAAGTTCAACAACGTACATTTCCCCATTCCTCAGCGTAAATAGTATTTGATTTGGTGCCAGGAATACATGCTCTGCTCCATCCAGCGCAATGTCGAAGTGATGCTGGGATTGAAGCGGAAAATCAGTGACCATAGGCGCATAAGCATTTAAACCTACACCCACGCCTGTTGACCCTTGATCCAGATGAATAAGCGCATTTGCCGAAACAATCAAGAGTCCGCCTACAGGTTTGGGGACTGCGATCACCTTTGTACAATCATATGGTAATTTGTCGATGGAATAAATGATGGGATAAACTCTATGCGTGATGTCGAGAGATACTACAACCAATGAGCATGTATCTTTGCGCACTGCAAGACGACTAAACAATAGGGATAAAAAAGAGTTAGAAAGAGAAAGATAGACTAGACACATCCTTATTTCACTGTGGATCATACTTCTATGTAAATTATGTTCTAACGACATACCCGGTCCATGTTTGCTCAGGAGAAAAGAGGATTGCAAGAGTTGGTTCATAAAAGTCATAAAGAAAAACCATATCGATGAGATTCTTGATCTTGGAGTCAATGTCGGATAAGGTCATCACATAGCTCGGCATGTATGGCCATTTTCTTTTTTTTTTTTTTTTTTAAAAAAAAAAAAAAAAAAAGAATTCAGAGGAATTATCTTTTAGCTTCGCAGTCCATCCGGTATCCAAGATTTACAGATATACATTTTTTCTGCTTGTTTCCTTTATTTCGAAGGATGAAGATATTTGTCCTTACTTTGACGCATCGTCTTCGTCGCCAATGACGACTTCATCTTGCCTAAATGGGAGTACTGCGAGCCTATCTCCATAAAATGCAAGCACAGCACATCGTCGCGAGGGATCGACACGGATTTCTGTTGGGTGCGAATTATTCAAGAATTCTTGCTACGTTGCGCAATGAAAAATAAAAAATTGTTGACAAACTGATCAATTTTTTTTTTTTTTTTTTTTTTTTTTTCCCTTCCTTTATTTTTATTTTATTTTCTTTTTACCTTGTAATCATCACGTTCATAATAATGGATAGAGACCGTGACAATACAATGATTCGAAAATGACCATTCCAACAAGGACATCTATGAACAGGTTTAAAGTAACCAGAAAATGCATTGAAAAAAAAAAGATACATAGTTTTGAAAAAATAAATGGCGCTTTATTAGAGATTTCATCCCATATTTGCGCTCTCTCTCCTTCCCTTCCTTATCCTTATTCCCATCTTCAATTTCTTTCTCGTAGATAGTAATAACAACTGAGTCGTAAGGCGATGGTGCGAAAAGTCGGAGAGAGGCTGAGACTAGAGCGAGTAAACAAACCTTGGCATCCTTGAAGCTGACCAGGATGCTGTCCAGTCCATGTTGGCCCGAGGAACTTGTTCGAATAACACCCATGGATGTGATACTCCCGTTCATTCGATAGCTTGCTACCAATTCCAACCGGGGCAGCTGATCAGCCTGTGCTGGCTCGGTGAAATTGTAGATCTCCAAGACCGTTGACTTTGAAACGATGACATTGAGAACGTCTGGTCGTACAAAGTTGCAGCGGACCACTCGCTCAATCCCTGTTGGCGGGAAAAGCTCTTTGGCAAGTGTATACATCGACATTGTTTCCTGCAATGAAGAGAAAAGAAAATCCTACTAGTTGAAATTTGCTCCTCTTCCTAAAAAATCTTTTTGGTTGGCTACAATTATATATTGATGAGTGTGTGTTGGAGAGGTCGCCAATTGCTACCTATTAACTATTGATGACGCTTTCTTTCAGTTCCAAGAAAAAAAAAACACGCAAAATAAAAAGCTGTAAAAAGAAAAGGAAAAGGAAAAGGAAAGGAAGAAGAAAAAGACTTGTGTGAAGCCTGTAGTTTGTTCCTGATATTGTCCGTAAAGTAAAGATGCAGTTGGTAAATGAGTATTGCTCAAACAAGAGTATCGCCATAAAAAAAGAAGCGCGTGTCATAAAAGCCACTGACTGAAACAACTTCCCAATATGGCAACAAAGTAAGTCGCGTACAAATATTAAGGGACTCATAAACGTAGTCCCAGAACGCAAACCCACGAGACGCCAATAAATATTACCAAGCAATACAGCTCATTATTATGATAGTAATATATTAGAATCAGAGGCCTTTGAAGGAATGATCGTGCTTTTTATTGCGTTGTGGCTATATACAAATGAGTTTATGCGGATGCTCTATTCTAAATCACGTTGGGGTTAGGTGGACTGGAACTGTTTGGAAAAGGTTGAACAGGGATATATCAATATGCTCTAAACTTAACAGCCGAAGCAATCAGGCTGCAGTTTGGCTTCCTCGGGCTTTTCCATTGTTTAGATAAACTTCCATCTGAGATCTAGAATACCCTTGTCCTTATGGGCGAAATGCTTGAAGGCAGCTTGAGATAGGTCCAGTTGGCCATAGCTGCAGAAACGATGAGGGCAAGTATCGACCACACGGACAACAATACTCTTAGAGGATCCCCTAGCGGTGACACGGATCTTGGCGCCACACTTGGAGCGAGGCCCCCACATCTTACCCATCTGAGCCTCGTTCAAAGCAACGATCATGTCATTCTGAGAGAAACGCTCGCCACAAGAGCCAAAAGTATCGCTGAACCAGGTACCGCGGCCGCGATAGCGCCACCTATAGTGGCTGTGGCTGCTCTTCTTGCTGACGCTCTTCTTGGTGGATTTAGATTTCTTATTGTAACTGAACGCCTTTACGAGCTCACTGTTCTCTGAGGTATCTTTATGATTGATGATCTCCCAGTCAATCCTAGCATGGCTCGAGTTGGTGAGCTCCCTGATGGCTGGTTCAGAAAGGCCGAGCTCACCATTATTACAGTGCTTACAATAGTCGACGATCTTGTAAATGTAATGCTTGGAGGGTGTATCGGCGTGGTTGACCTTGACATACTTGCCGCAGGCAGATGTACCATCCTTGACACTGCCAAACTGAGCAGCGTTGACAGTAGCAAAAGCATCGTGGGCAGAATAATTCATATCAGGACAAGCACCACGGATAGCGTAGTCGTTGTAGATCTTGCCGAGGCCAGTGTAACTTGTGCTGACAGCAGCACCTTCCAAGTTGCGCGTAGAAGGAGCAGCCATGGCACAAACGAGTGAGGCAGTTACAAGTACAAAGGAGAAGACAGGAGCCATATTGGGTTCGAGAAATGGTTAGATGGGGCGTAGAATAGTGCAAAAACTAAGAAGTATAAAGCAACTACAATGGTGGATGAAGATAGAAAAAAAAAATGGATAATAGGTGGGAGGTACTCCTTTTTATAATTATGGATATGAGTGTGAATACTGCATCTTTCTCAAGCTTCTGGATTGTAGCATGGCCTTAGCAATTAATTGATTTGTATGTACCCGTGCCCATCACGATTTCCTAACGATCAGAGTTCAAGTGCCGTGGCCAGGGGAACGCGAGCTAGAAGTGGGACTATTCGCGCCTTGAGCTTAAACTGAGATTAACCGGATACGGTAAAATTATGGCGGTAGGCCATGCGATAACTAGGAAATTGAAGTAAGGTCAAAGATATAAAGATCACTTAATAAGCGCTTTGCTCTGCCAAGGGCCTAATCTGTATCGATAAACATGGATGTGTTGATATAAGAGGAGGATAATTCACCGCACTAAGTATCCAATGAGAAGTATGAAAGCACGCGAGAAGAAACGCCATACTAGACTCAGCTCAATCCGGGCAGGGACCTGGAAGAACAGATCAGGCCATTATATTCATCGCTGGCTTGGTTTTCTCATTCCAATAATATATACATACGCTCGCTATATTATATAAATTAAAAGATGTGTTTAAGTGTTTAATGGTAGTCCATGTATATATATATATGTATTAATATCGCATAAACTACTCCATTTTCACTATATGTATGCATGAACATAGACATTTAGTTATGTCATCATTCATTCAAGTAATGAAAGAAAGAGAGGGTATAAGCGCATAGAAAGCAGCGGACCAAACCCCGGAGAGTCCTAACTTGTTTGATGTATATAACCACGGGTGGCTGGAGTATTGTATTATATGTGTATGGTATGCCAGCGTCGTCATCATTATTACCCATTCCAAATCGGTTGTCGGAACTTTAATGCTCTGAAACGAACTTTGTCTTTTCTTTTTTTGGTGCATATTTTGTTCCTGAGATAAACCGCTACTCTGTCCCTGTTTCTGAGCTACTTCCCCGATCCAACTCGAACACTACAAGTGATAAAAAAAATTCACGGGGTATTAGCCTAATTATGCTTGATTTCTCTTATTCGTCTTTAACTAAAGAAACGCGGATTGTGTTCTAGTAGACAAGATTATTATAACGCGTCGCAACGAACTTGATGAAGACGCATCCACAAATGCTCTTGGATCATTAGAATAACGATGCGCAGCATAGCGGGTGAGAGCAAAGGAACATTTGGCATAAGAATGGACATGCTTAATAAAACCTTGTGTACAAAATATTAAAGAAAAATACTACTTTGGTTGGGACCAATCAAATTTGTAGTTTGTTCTGAGGCACAGCAGCAAAGGTTTCAATTGGCACTGCCACAATCAAAGTCATGGTTTACTGAAATGATTACATGTCATTACTTTACCTTCATTTAAAAAAAAGACGGTGTGGGAAAAACAAATGGCCAAGGAGAACAGAAGTCAGTGGACGCCTCCTAAGATGCACCAGTCCAGCAACTGCGAGCGCTGCGGCTCGAGTCTGCACCGGATCAGAAAGACTAACTGCCACAACTGCGGTGTCATGGCATGTATCAGTTGCTGCAATTACAAAACAGAGCTACTGAAGTTCGGTCACTTCAGGTCCGATTAACCAGCAGGATAGCAAACGTCATTGCTGTTTTGAAAGACGATTATTCTAGAAATAACTGAATACATATATTTTGTACTTTCGATAGAGATGTACGATGCTGTGGGTACTGTGCTCACTTTCTACAAGGTAACAAATAGTTTTGACGTGTGAAGACAAAAGATTCTATATTTCGTTTTTGGGATAGTGAGAATGAGTGGCCTGTATAGGCTGGGACAACAAATGGGCGACTACAGACCTCGACACTGTTTCTTTGCAATTTAGTCTACAAACTAGAGGATGCGAAGCTGAGCAAGCTCAATATCCGGACACTCAAGCGTTACTTAGATGCATACAATATCTCAACGGCCAACATGCTAGAAAAACAAGGTTAGGAGCAGTCAAACAACTCCAATATTACTAGATAGCGCTTCAGCTGTACAATCTTACGCATATCTCATGAGAGATTGACAAAATCTTTATGGTGGTCTGCAATTTAGAATTGGTGAAGGCTATCCAGGATAACAAGCCTTTATCAGATGCGTCGGAGGTCTACTTCCGCACACAAATGCCAAGTACGGTCGAAGAGTGGCTAGTGCTTCATGAAGTGCTTCCGAGGGCAAATGACTTGACGGGCACGTCAGATAATCTGATCAATGAATTGGACAAGTTCTTCTCTAGGATGTTCAGCAGTGATGACTCCAGACAACGTAGGCACCCCGACACTACAGCAGAAAGCATCTTCCAGGAAAGGCAATCCCAATCAACATCCTCTTCCTCTGCTGAGGCCCAGGGTCAACAGCCGAGTCAACAGAAGGCCCAGAGGCAACAACAGCAAAGCCAACAACCAAAACCACGGGAGGCGCCCAACAATACCCCACCATTCTCTCTCGGATCGTCACATTTTCATTTTCAACCAGGCCCAAGTCCTCAAAAGCCTAGACCACATATTGAGGATTTTATGCCTAGGGCCTCTGGTATTGGTACGGGTCCATTTGGAGCCCATATGTCTGGCCGACCAGCGGATGGCTATCCATTTTATCATCCTGGATCTACGTTCCCTTCCCCTACCCATTCGCAGCACTCGCAAACTGGGTCCTCCCGGGAACCTCAGTTCAGATTTAATGGAGGCTTTGGGTCCTATCATCAGGCAGAACACCCGCCTCCAAATCCATTCACAGCGCAACACCAACAGCAGTTCCAGCAACAACATCGCCAGCAACGGCCCCATCATGAGGCCAAACCTCAGGCTTCGTCGACAATACCACCTCTTAGTCCACAGCCAACATTTGGAACCTCTTCCAATTCCCGAAATGGGTTTGGCTATACTTGCTATGAGCCTAAACCACCACTTAAGAGTCAACAAACATCACCCTCGTCATCATCCTCGTCATCTGCATCTGTGCCTCAACCAGCCTCCAGCTCTAGACCCAATCCAATGCCACAATCGCAAAACCAGCGACAGACAAGGCCACGTCCATCCCAAGGATTCAATGACTACACTGCCAATACAGGGTTTTATTCATTACCTACTTTTTCTGACTCATCATCTTCTAGCCCACAATTCCGGTTTTCATCTGGCTCAAGCAGTAGTGCTAGTACTTTTAGCTTCCCAACAGGCGTTTCAGAGTCCCATATCACACCTGCTTCGTCGTCTTCTGAGCCATCATATTCATCACGGCCTGTCAAGCCGCCACGGAGGCCTCAAGAATCATCCGAGGAGACATTTGCTGCGAATCTGACATTAGAGGACATTATCTCGCCAGATGTGGACATATCAAAGCTGTCTGTCAAAGTTATCAAGTCGTTGTTGGACTCCAACCGTGTCAGTCATGTGGGTATGTTTGAAAAGCATGAACTAGTTGGCCTGCTAAAAAGCCTGATCCAGACTGTAAAGAGAGATAAAGAGGAAAGAAATGCGAGTCAAGAAACGAGAAATCAGGCCTGGGATTCATCAGATATTGACATCGAAAACGCGTCAGCATTGGAGACAACAAAGCCTCATGAACCGTCGTCTACAAATATAGACGAGAACCTCTGCAAGATCTGTTTTGACGGACCATTGAATTGTGTTATGCTCAATTGTGGTCATATGTCATCTTGCATGGATTGGTATGATATTGTGCTGTACATTGAAAAAAAAAAAAAAAAAAAAAAAAAAAAGTCATACCACTAATTTTTTTTTTTTTTTTTTTTTTTTAATTGGATGATTTATTTTGAAGTGGCAAGCAAGTCATCGAAAGGGAGCGAGTTTGCCCGATTTGCCGAAAATACGTTGAGCGCATACTTCAAGTATTCCGTGCTTAATTCGTTATTTCAGCTCTCAAAACAAGAATAAATTCAAAGGGAAAAAAACATATCTTATGATAAAATGATCCTAGTGACGAACAACTTCAATATCCACTTCTTCAATGACGTCTTCTGCAGCCTTGCCATAAAAATACACAAATGCCTTCCTGACACTCTCCAAACGAATGTTGAAGATCGGGTGAGTAGGTTCAACCATATTCTTAGAAGAGCCCACGACTCGAAGCTTATTTGAATTTTCTGTCCAGAGCAAACTTGACAGAGCACCTGGCGCAATCTCCTTTAGATCATGGCGGAAGGAGATATGGTGTTGGGATAATGATAAACCGCTTAAGCAATAGCATGTGTGGTAATAATCGGGGGATCTAAAGTTGATGAGAAATAGCCCAAGTGTTAGATATATTCTTCAATCTTGTCTTCGTAGAGAATACATTTGAGACAAGGCTGTATACTTTGTGGGTTTGTCACGAAGGCCACCAGTTTTAGCTTCGCATGCAATTAATATATATTCTTGTAGCGCATCTAGTAAACAATTAATTTGACTACACATTAGGTAAAGAACACGTAATGTCGCTTTTCTGGATTTTTTTTTTTTTTTTTTTTTTTTTTTTTACCTCGATCATATATGAAATCCAGTGTGCTATACTCCTGACCTTGGCTTTCTAGCATCTTGCCAATGATCGGAAACAAACCCCCTACCCAAAATGAATAACACCCATCTACCAGCTTATTAGTCCTGCCATTGAATCCACCCTCTAACAACATTTGACGGCTGACACTCCATCTCAGAAATGCCTCTTGGTCTAATATATTTGTCTGACCCATCAATTCTAACGCTGCCAATCCACAGAACGCATATCCTCCATGAGCCTCAACGCCAGGGTAGCTCCCCAAACCGCCTTCATAAGTTTGACAACTAGCTATAAACTCTGCGACCCCAGCTTCCAATTCTGCTGTTCGAATGTTGGTTAATGTCGCTGCAACCATCGCACAATACGATCCTCGGATATCAATCTCACCACCAACCATCATTTTGAACGACCCATCTGGTTGTTTGACTCGCATTAAAAACTCGAGAAGCTTAGGCCTATCAATTATATCATAGGCTTCCTTGGTTCCAATAATGGCCAAACTGTTGACGGCTGCATAGGTTGGTGCCAAATGAGCCTCCTGACCTGGCCCACCTCCGAATCCACCAGTTTCGCATTGCAGATGCTTCAAAGTGGAGATAGCACGTTGTGCGATCTGGTCAGGGATCTTATACTCTAAAATATCGAGTGAATGAAGGATCCAGTAGCAGAGCCATGGTTTAGCAGCATCCAATGCTACCCAGTAACTGGCAAGACGGTCCAAGGCACCAAGGAGGAACTTGACATGACGTGATTTGCGAAGTTCGATACTAGCAATAGGTTTCGGTATAGGGCTCTCTTGCGTGTACGCGAAATATGCGTTGCAGATGCTTTCTTCCGTTTCCACCTATGGATAGGGTGCATGAGATGAGCGATTGGGTCAGATGCCTGCGCCGGAATACTATATTAACTAAGTTAATATTTTTTTCTTTTACCTGCTGCTCTGAAGTCTTTGTCGGAAAGCCATCGTCCTTATAGCCATATGACTGAATGTCGTGTTCACGATTCAAAACGCCCATGATGGATGCGCAAAGACGAGAGGAAAAATTGGAGTGCACATTCCTTCAGCCTGGAGAATGTAAAAGGAGAATGAAGACACGTGGTGTTTTCACATCCTTTTTTTTTTTTTTTTTTTTTTTTTTAATTAAATGACTCTTTTCCCTAATTGCATGACCATTACATTTGGAGCAAAAAATGGGCCACATACAAATTTTGTTCTCAAGACGTTTTATTGTCTGCACCCACCTTGTCGCTATCCCCTCTTCTCTCTTTTTTTCCTCTCTCTGCACCACTGTCATACTTTCCTCCGTTTTTTGCTCTCTGCAAGGACTATAGCTCTCTTCTCTCTTTTATATCTTTCTCGGCAACAGTTGTTTCGCTCTTGCTGCGGCAACCAAAAAAACTTAACAAGTTTGATGTAAGAAATCCTTTCCTTAATTATTAACGCAGCTTATCCACGCAGGGGTTTTTCTTGTTGGCCACGCGAACTTACAGTATTTTATTTCTCTTTAGGCGTTGCTCAAAGAAACGAAGACTCAACTACGGTGTTTCCTGAGAGCACTGATGTTGGGCCTGGAGATGGTGCTTTGGATGATAAGGAGATCGTTTGTGATTTTTGTTCGGAGAAAAAATTTGAGTCTTTTCGAGGTCGCACTGCTCACGTCGTTGATTGTCACACCGTTGATGATGTTGTTGCCCTGGGGAAGAACTGTGTGGTTATAAGTAGAGATGGTCATTTTCACTGCAAGGAGTATGGAGCCACATTTGCAACGAAATCTGGCTTCCGAAAACATTTGTTGGAAACCAAAGCATGTCAAGTGCGTTATGAGGCCAAATGAGATTCAAAAGCCCACTATGTCCCATCCTTTCAGTCAGCTCGGCTACCTCAGGCTTGGCGTCCATTCAACGAGGCTCTAATACATGCATGTGGACAGGAATCAGCGTCAGAAAAGGAAAGTAAAAGACGTTGTACTTTTCAGACAGAATTAGGCAATTTCCAATGGGAATTTCGATTTCTGGATGTAAGCTTGATGCTCTTGTGTCTAAAAAAGTACGATTCGCTTCCAACAGCGCCTGTTCATGCTTTCGTTAATAAATCTGTCCATACTCCAGGATACTTGCCTCCATGGGAAATACAGCAGAGCGAACAATCTGGGGCAGCTCTTCCATCAATCGGAGGAATCCTACGCCAATCACCATCTGCAAAAATTATCAATCAAAGGTCCTTCATGAAAATGACAAATTCAACAAGTAAGCAGTGAATATTGAGTGGGAACAACCGCCTCAGGCTCGCCGGGTTGCAAGCTGTTTGTTATCAGGGGTGCCGCTCTTTAGTCCAAGGAGTGGATCATTCCTCTTCGTTAACGAGGTGGAGGTCTATGGAAGAAAAAGACTTCAGAATCCCCATCACGAGCAAACAAGAATAGTAAAGCATGTCCCCAAAAAAACGTTCATGCCAAAGACAGTCGGTGAAGACCATTTCTTCAGGGTTCGCCCGATTACAATGGAAAGGAGTGATGGCAAGCACTTTGTAATAGGGACATTCGAATGTGATATTTTAATCAAAAGTGAAGAGTCAATTTCATCTGGAATCACGCATAAAATTTTAACATTTCTGAAGCACATCAGGATCTTCCTTGACAAAGAGCGCCTGCGACAAGTCGAAAAGATGAAAAATTAATTTGCGAAAAAATCACCGACCGATGGGAACTGAGCATCTACGACAAGTGAGAACAAAGTTTTATTTTAAGGACACCTACCAATTGTCAAGGCCTTCTGGACCACTAACAGATTCTCAGTCAACTACCTTTTTACTTTTGCAAACCACATCATTGTTAGGGACGCAGGCTTTGCGGCCGGAATCCTTTTTGATAGAGTTGGAAAATCAGTAACTACTCTTGGAGAACGTGCTGTCCTCCAACTCATGTACTTTTCCACTGTAAGCCCCCTGGTGAGGTTTTTCCTTGAGTAAACGAACTCTATTTAGTTTAATTACTCCTTAAGCTTAGTATCAAGACATATAGTTAGCTGGGATACTGCAAATTCACGCCTGAGTTGTTCGGCTCGAAGCATGCTTTTAGAAAGCCCCTGAGAGTAAGCCTGCATTTTTCCATTATCTGGAAGATCTTAGCCAGCGTCTGATCGATATTTATCTTCTGCTTGGTATTATATCTTACAAATTTCATTTTTGTTGCTTATTTTCTTACGGTTATTTTTTAAACTTTATTTTTTATTTTTTGAATAGCAAAATTAGGATGCAAGAGTGTTGGTAAGGGTGAGAAAGAGAAGAGAAAAGAGCGTGAGAATAGTGAATGTATATAGTAATTGTTATTCATGTTAAAGTGTGAGGACAGGATAGTACTCATGGTACGCGGATTCAATAACATTTGGCAAGAAAAAAAAATTGCAGCATCTTTTCAAAAAAAATTTTTTTTGACGGTTGGGACAAATGAACTCCCAAATATTTTTCGACTTCAAGAAAACTTAGCTTTGCAGCATCCCAGCTAATAACTAATGTTTATCCTTAGCCTGAGTAAGAAGCTTCGGCAAGAGCGGCTACTAATTCCCTCAATAGACAATTCCACCTTGCAGCACGTTCATTCGTTGCACGTGGTTTCAACCTCAGACTGGTGGCCTAAAAAAACAGAGAAGAGAGATGTTGTTCTTTCGAACAGAGCTGTAGGACAGTAAGCTTAATCTCAGCCGACCGTAGCAGCAAGGCTACTCTGTAGCTTGCAATACTCCGTTCAATTAAAGCCGCCTGATATACTAAAGTCGTAAGGATTCATGACTTTGTTAACATTGCGGCCATCGCACAGGACATTACACAAAATCACGGGCTTTGAATGAATGCGTTTTATACCCTCCCAAAAATGGTCAGACCAATGATGTGTTCCTTCAAACGCCGTCCATGGCCCCCATGACATAGCCAGGTCTTAATGATGGGTTCCTTCAACCATCGGTACACGGGCATGATTAAATTAGTTGGAACTTTAAGGCGTGGAATCTTTTCGTGCCATGGGTGTTGAGAGACGTGGCTATTAAGAAATTGAAATCTCATACGTCTTTTTTTTTAAGTAGCCGTGTTGATATATGGTTTTTATTAAAATCTTCATGAGACCAATCCGTCTATGCGTTTTAAAAAAAAAGTTAGAACACAAGCTGGTGGCGCAAAGGTCAAGATCTTGGTACTTCTTTGGGCTTTATCTTAGTTTATCCCTGGACTGTAAAGCGGGTAAATTTGCCCATTTAGCTTTCGCCAGCCCATGGGTAGGTCAGATCTAGTTCTCTGTGCTTTCTTCTAGCAGAAAGCAGCCGTCTATTGCATTCCAAGGAAGGTAAACAATCAGTAAAAATCAATCAATAAAATCATACAGCAAAAACTATATCTTAAGCTATATCATCAAAGTGCACTATGTCAACCATTCACTTGCCTCCACTTCTTTACACAACTAGCAACGTTTACCATCTTCATTCCTTCTTCCCCAGCCTAAAGGGAAACAAATGCCTTTCCGGTTCCTTTTTGCTAGAGATATATTGCCAAATTCCCATATTGATCTAAAAATGGTTTGTTATTCAAGACTTTAAAAGATCGATTGACTGTAGGCTCAAGTCTTTGTCTCTAACAGCAATAGTATTAGGCTAAATTGCTAGGATATGGGACTGTTGGTATTCATAGATATCCCGTCAGGGCATGCTATCACCATGCCAACCGCACCAGTTCCCCGAATCAGCCCTGCTACGGTTAAAGTACTACTGTAGATGTGTGGTGCATTTGATCGTTATGCGGTTGGTACCGAACATATTGACGGGGTGTGCACACATGTCATCTCAAATGCAGCCTGAGAAGTTTAAACTCAGAATGGCAGCAGCGGGGACTGCGAGGAGTTTATTCATTAGAACTATTAAGTGCTTAGGCAACAATGATTGGGAGATCGATACTCCCTTCACAAATCTGTAAGTGAGATAATCATAGTTTTCGTATGCTCGAGCATTACCGCTCTTTTGCCCGTGAATACTAAAAAATCTCGACGTTACAGATCAAGGGATATTGTTGTGTGTATCCTCATTGTTTACAGGGATTCTATCAAAGACGAGTGCCTTCAAACGTTGGTACTCAATGAGATAAATAAGTCTCACGAGACAAAGCGCTTGGCTAGTGCAACCATGAGCGAAGCCACGGGTCACCCGCCTAGTTCCCTCTATCATTCTTTTTATCGTCCTTTCTTTCTTCCAATCATTAACCATCAACCATATATCAATAATCCGCAAGATTGCTTGATCTTCGGACAACAGCCAACAATCAAGGCAAGTAATTTCCTGCACTTGCGATTCTACGGCACTGTTGAGCCTTGGCAGCCGCCCTGCAACGTATAATTTGTAGGTGTTGATGTGTTCAATCCCGATGAACGGTAATTTCTTCCTCCTTTCGTCATTGCAAGGAAATGGAAGGGATTATCAATGAGGAGTATGTGTGATCAATATGAATCATCTGGATAGGAAAGTGAATGAGAAACTGAAGGCGTGACGGAAGTGTCGAGCAGCCGTCAAGAGCCAATGCTGGAAATGTCAGAGAGACAGCTCCAAAAGGTCCTCAAGGGACTAGATACAGTCGAAGTTGACTCACCTCGCTGCAAGCTCTTGCAAGAGAAAGCGGCACTGTTGTAAGATGTGTACAGAACCGTTAGGCCAGGGTTGCTGAATAAAGTGTGTTGTTTTTTTTTTTCCTTTAATTATGAACATGCACGGACCTATAAGTGCACTAAGTTTTGTATGACTCCTTCAATATGCAGGCATTAATATTAGCGTTGCTTTCAATTAGCCATGCTTATACATGTCTTCTTATCACTTCAGGACATTGGATTGGCATATTGATTGCTCTTATTATTTTGGATATTATTATTGGTATTATTATGATTGATGTAGTTTATAATATGTCTAACGACGCGTGTGTCGACGCTTGGGTCGAGACATATTTTTGACAGATGTTTGAAGAGTATCAGATGCCTGTGACGCACTCTGTTGAGAGTTAGAAGATTCTGATAGAGAGCTATGAGATCGTTTAGAGTCAGTAGTAACGGCTTTTGAGGCATGATAATTGGCCCAATATTCAGCAATACATTGTCGTTCAATAAAGTTCTCTTCAGGTTCCCATGTATTGTCATCATGCGAATAGTTTTTCCATTTAACAAGATACTCATACTCATGCGGGGATGTAGTACTTTGTCGATGGCCAATAATTTCTTCTACTTCGTAGGTAGGAGTATCTTCAAAGTCATCAGGGACAAGTTTCAGTTGAGAAGGGGCATAGTTTCTGGCTAAAACTGCACCTGTGCCATCGTTAAGGATACAGGAGCCATGAGAATTTTTGTTTACAACTGTGTAAGGTCCTTCATAATGTGGAGTAAGTTTATCGCCACGGATTGGGTCAAGAGTCATTACTTTTGCTCCATCAGGAAATTCGTTGAGAATTACAGTAGCATTGAGGCGTTCAATCATCTTTTTCTGGGTTTGTTTAGCTTTTTTACGAATTGCAGGGAAGACTATTTCTGTCATATATTTGGTTCTCTGAATTAATTTTCCTTGATTCATTGGATTTCCTTCGTCATCAGTGCAGTTACTGAAGCCATTTGGTTTTCGTGCAAAAAATAAAGAAAAGGGTGAGGAGTTATGAAGACTCACAATTCGAGTGTTGACACTTAGTTGAGTAAATGGAACATGATTATCCCAATGCTTACTATCATGCCTGATCTGTTTTCTGATCATTTGACAAATAGTTTTTACATGGTTTTCGGCAACACCATTACTTCGTGGGTGATATGGAGCAATTAAACGGTGATCAATAAACATTTGTGACCTCATGGTTTCCATTAACTGATTGACAAATTCTTTACTATCGGATTGAATGACTCGTGGGAAGCCGATGTCTGAAAATCGCTTAAACAGCACAGCTGCAACTGTAACAGCAGACTTATCAGGTAGGGCATCCAGCAACACATAGCGAGTACAAATATCAACGATGATCAGCAAATAGGGATTGTTCTTCTCAGAGACTGTGAATGGTCCAGCTATGTCAATCGCGATATGTTCACCTGGTAATTGTGCATGAATAGTTTTTAGTGGATGATATCCTTTCCTGGCAGTATTCATCCGTTGGCATGCTTGACATCTTTTTATATAGTCAATTGCTTGGTGGGGCCAAGTTTTGTCTTCAGCATCTATAGTTTTGACCATAACGTTGGTGCTGATATGACCCATTGCATGAACACGGTACATGGTATCTTGTCATGATCGTCATGTCTGAAAGCCTGTCACGCTTTTAACGTTGTAGATGAACGAACAAAAAAGAAAAGGTGAGAAAAAAGTGAAAGCAAGGCTAACTTGCAATTCCTTTTGCTAATTGCTTTTGGTTACGCTTTTATGTCCTAATCAGCGCCAATCTCTGGACTTAAGGACCCTTTTGGAAGTGGCGCTGTCGGAAATGATCTCGTCAATGGTATACGGCTTCCATCGACCCAACTCGTCTTCATGGATCTCGCCTTGAGTCCTGCTTCGATCTGCAACAGAGAGATCGGCCAATTAGACGCCGATGAAGATGAGCGTGAAGAAGTGCAAAGCGCATCCGAAGGTAACAAAAGTAAAAAGTCAGAAACATTACAGAAGATCAAGTTACTTTTTAGTTATTTATTGTCTTAATACTTTATCCCATCTTCTAGGAAAAAATCAAAAATACAGTGCCCCGCACCTAGTCACGAATATTTTTCAGAGAAAAAATAGGATGGGAGGGAAATCTGCTCAAGGCCCGGTAATGAACTACAGAAAAAATATAACACTGTTATCCCATTTATTTGCCATTTTTCTTTGACAAGACAGAGAGTTTTTGTTGAAATGACTTCTTCATGAGTGAACAAAAAAAAAAGAGACTGGTTTCATATGTGAGGGGCAAAACGCAACATAAATCTCGAATTCTGATTGGCTAAAACCTTATTTCCAATGACATCTTGGTCATTATTAAGGGTGTGAGATTTATATTTTCACATTAAATCCCAGTTTGCTGGAATGCGTCTATGAGATTTATATTTTTTCACCTGTTGTTCAGCAACGTGGCCAGACATATTTTTTCGGTATGCGTCCATGTAACGGAAGCTCTTCCTTGCGTATTTTCGAATGCTTACAATATCCACTGAGCTCAAAGCCTTTGGTACTGTCTCTTGTAGTCCTTTATACAAATGTGTAATCACAATCAGTGCTCCTATTCGAACTGAAACTTTGTTAATTATGATGTTTCAGATTAAAATAATAAATATCAATTGACAAAATTTCAGTTCGAATAGGAGCACTGCTTCTGTCTGCAAATTCCCAGAAGATATCTCTGAATCTTGTTCCAATTTGCGCCGCACTTTTTTCTGTCGAGCACCTTGCAACTGTCTCTTCCTTTTATTCAAGTAAACCATTTTATTTCGATATTTTGCGATGTGTAAAGGAAGAAAGGATATTTTTTAAAGGTATATATGTAGAGAAATGAGCTTTTTTTTTTTGGAAGAGAGTGAAGATGAACACCAAAATGGCGGCCATGAGTGCTTCATAAACAATGTGACTGCGGTGATGTGAAAACGCAACAAATTAAGGTTTTTTCCCAAATTTTTTCGCGACTAGATGCGGGACACTATATACCTTTCTGTAGACAGGCGTGTAGTAACGTTTTTAAATTATTTTTTTTCCTTCAATAAATGCCCGCCAGATAGTTTTTCAGTTTTATGGTGTTCGCTATCGAGTCACTCAACTGTTGTTATAGTGACACGTGATTATGATCCGTTTTGAAAACAAGGCTGTAACTGCAACCGCAACAACAAGAGCAACAACCAACAATCGACGATGCCTTTAGTGATTCTTAGTGGATTGCCTTCTAGCGGTAAAACCAGGAGGGCGCAGGAGCTTAAACAATTTTTTGAAACTCGTTTTGCTCAGCTTCGGGATCAAAGTTCAGGTGAAGGAGGCTCAACTTTAAGCAATGATTTAACATCCTCAACAAGGACAAAGGAATATCGCATTCATGTTGTCAATGACGAATCGCTGAATTTAAATAAACATGTCTCATACAACACCGCTGCAGACGAAAAGAAGGCTCGTGGAGCTCTTATGTCAGCTGTGGAGAGACTTTTATCCAAGGACGACATCGTCATTGTTGACAGCTTAAATTATATCAAGGGTTTCCGCTACCAACTATACTGTGTCGCCCGAGCGATTGGAACCCCCCATTGTGTGGTAAACAAAAAAACACGTCCTAATTCCTAAAAAGACAAGGCCATTTTTAGAATAATTGGTTGAGTTTTTTAATGCTTTTTTCCTGCACTAGATCTTTTGTGGATGTCTTCCAGACGTAGCAAGGCAATGGAACGCTGCTTCGGGAGCATACACAGAAAAGACATTTGAAGAGTTAGTTATGCGTTTTGAGGAGCCAGACTCGCGAACGAAATGGGACTCGCCATTATTTGTTGTTGTACCTGAAGATAAATTACCAGAGGAAGAAATTTGGGATGCAGTGATCTTGAGGAAAGCCAAGCCGCCAAATTTGTCAACTGTGGTGGTAAAACTTTTTTTTTACATTTTTTATTTTCTTATTTTTTTTATTTTGAAGAAATAGTTAACAAGAGTCTTACTGGATGCTATTTTTTTATATTTTTATTTTTTATTATGTTTATAGAAAGTAGTGCAAGAAACAAATTATTTGTACGAACTTGACCAGACAACACAGAATATCATTCAGGCTATCTTAGATGCTCAAAAATCAGGAGATCCCACTAAGCAGATCAAAGCTCCTCTGTCGAATATCCCAGTTCAATTACCCCCAACACGAGTCGTTACTCTCAGCGAGCTTCGTAGACTACGGCGACAATTCACAGCGATCAATAGGATGCGCACATTGTTAGACATGAATAGAGTTGCAGAGGGCTTTGTCGAATATCTGAATCAAAATCTGAATAACTAAACTTTTAATATATATTTTATTCAATAATGACTTTTGTGTACGAAGCGGTTATTGATTTAGATTTCATAATACAGGGAATACATGTATGAGAAGGATAGAGCATCGATTTCATCGCTTCTCCGTATAATTTACATTTAGCGGGCATGGTATTTTGACCATAATGCTAGTGCAACTGCTAATGAACATGCTGCGAGGGCTGCTGAGACTACATATACCGTCGAGGGCATCATGACAGATGTTCTACTAAAGATCCAACCGAAGAACAGAGACGACACTGCTCGTACCATCAAATCCATGATACAAATTGCACCAAGAGCTCTACCCGTCTGATCTGTGGGTACACAAGATGTCAAGAGCGATGTAAACGAGACGTCATAGACAGAAGCCATCGCGTGGATGCCACAAGCTATAAAAAAAAATAAAAAATAAAAAAATATCAGGACAAACACCATTCAACTAAAATAAAGTTGTAGACAGAGACTTACCAATGTATAAAACGATTCCTGCATCAAAGGCTGGTACAATCGCGAAGCCGATAACATATAGTATGGCTCCAAAGACTAAGAAAAAGATGTCTTTCTCGATAGCCTTTTGCATGACCTTCACATCAGACACATCTGTGGCCCTATATGATGGTAGCCCGTCCTGAGTACTATGAGTATCGATAACGGCCTCGTTAATGGCATTTGACCCTGCACATACGCGAGCCTCCTGAAGCAATGGCGTCCTCTCGTGAAGACTATGGCGTAATAACAACTCCTCTGCATCTGATTGGATTGAGGATCTGGGATGTGGAGCAACGGTGTTTGCGTCCAAATTCGATTGAGCTTTCCTCTCCTGTATGACAAAGTTGTAAACGAATTGCATAGCTGGGAACAAGGCAGTATAGACAATTAATGTTACTACTCCTGAGAAGGTGAAATAGTTACCATACTCTAGCGGTGTCCATTGGTATTTGAGTTTCTATATTGGTATTAGAAAAAAGGAAAGAATTCGTATCCAAGATCAGTAATGCCATAATGCCTTTTTTTTATAAACATATTGCCTAATTGTTACCACAACCAAATGCCTCACAGAGTATGGGGTAAAAATAATATCAATGCCTATGAAAGTTAATAAAATGACAAATACCTGGGAGTTAGGAATTACTGCCAATAATTATATTAATATAAGACTGATACCCTCTCCATTCTCATTACCACCAGCTGCAAATACAATCCAAGCGTATGATGAGACCAAAAGGGTGAGGATATAGGGTGATGATCGAATACTGGCATCCCATGTTGATTTGATCTTCCCTGGAAGGAACAGTAAGAGCGGATTTAAGGCCTCCAGCAAGAGCTGCTTCACCTTATATGAGTATGGAGTAGACACTTGCTTGTTACTGCTCTTCATATGCGCCATCCCAATAGTCAGAGAAGGGATGGGCTTCTTTGGGTGGGACTCTGGCAAAATGACTGCGTATAGGAGCAGGACCAGTTGAGCGGCCACGGATACAATCAAAACCGTGTTAACATCACCAGTGATGCCGATGATATTACCTCCAAGAACAGGCCCTAGAGCCATGCCCATGCCCGTTACTACCATCACATACCCGATAGACAAACTTCTCTCTGCTTGGGACGTACAGTCCGCTAAAAATAGAAATGGACAAGTTGAAACTATGAAGGGGACTCTAGAATAATACCTGTATAGTTTTTCTCTCTGAAACATAAAATGTAAAAAAAAGCATCATGATTTACCAATGTATGCGCTGAGGCTAGGCTCCAGAAGGGCATTTGCGCCTAGGCAGCCTGTAATCAGGGCGTTGACAAAAAGCCAAATAATACCCATGTGGTTATTGGGCAAACTCATCCAGATCAACAGTAGCTGTGACAATATCGATGGAATGATTGTTAAATAAAGCAGGTATTTTCTTCCAAAATGATCTGACTGAGACGTATAAAACCCGACTGTAAAAATGGCTAAGGTACAAAAGCCAATGTAGAGGGTCAGTCTTCTGGTTGGCAAGATCGATGATTATTACCGAAAAAAAAAAAAAAAAAAAAAAAAAAAAAACTTACCTGAAACATACTTGACGAATGAGAGACGACTCATCACAACAGCTGCGATAGCCTGTATGGCAGGGATATTGCATTTATTATCGCCGATGGCTCCTGTCGCTTCTCCATATAATGTTTTCTCATTCCTGAAGAAGGCCTTGCAAATAATCTGAATGATCTGTTGATCCAGAGGTGCAGAGGTCATGCCTATATTCAGCGCCAACAGGAATATGAAAGGCAATAGCCATGTGATTGATGGACGGTGGTGCCATGGCAACGCTCGAAGGCATGCTAACCGTTGCGCTTCCATGGCTTCTGTCAGTAGAGATGTCGGCTCCGCATTTACGGCATCTTCTTCAAGAAGCTGGTCCTGGATCGCGTCAGTCCAGACCGATGATTGCACTGTGGTTGACGTATCCATCTTTTGACTCCTTTCACCTGTCCTTTAGGGCAATATATCAATAGGGAGTAGAGAAGAAAGAAAAGAGCAGCTGCTTGTATGGCTAAGAACACTGTGTAGCGATATTCTGTATTCGCAATATTAAAAGATTTGGTGATTAATGAAAGAAAAAGAATAATCCTTTCGCCCTTTCGAATAGGGGGACAAATGGAGAAAACATCGCATACTTGCCATGCCCATGAGATGAACGAGTGATGTTGCCCTATTTTTTGTGTAATCATGTAACACAAAAGGCCAGTCAAGGCCCATCCTACCCAAATGTGGTTACGAAAGCCTATTGCTATTTTGTTTACTTTCTTTAACTGGAAGTATATTGAAAGCATGAACAGATGCTCTCCTTTGCCTTCAAGCTATATGATACTACGCCCCCTCTTTTCCTCAACTTTAATGGGCCTTTAAGCCTTACGACATCTACAACTTGGGTGAATATCTAGTCAACCCCCAAAAAATAAGAACCCCTGCTAATGGATACATTCGAAATGGCCATCCCAACTGCTAAGAGAAAAATGAAGGAGAGTCAAGCGGAGTGAGGGGGGTTGAATCATTGCGCTACCTTCAAAGGCCGGGTTCATACATGAATTCGATACCCCAAGGTGACCCCAAAAATTTCACAAGTGGTGATAATTATGACTTCTCAAGCTCCATGGTGTTGGCGTACGTCCATCATTGCAATGCAGTCCTTGTAACACTATATTTAAATTTAACACAAACTTACTCGCGTAGTCGAGTTGATTCTCCAACTTTCTGGCTAGACACCTCTATCTTGACACCTTTTAAAGTTAACCAAAGAGGATAAAAAGTGCGCCAGTATCCAGTCAGTATCCATGGTGAATAAATTTTGGATCTTGGACACAATTGAACTAAGCTCAAAGATATTAGGTCGCGTCAAACTGCGGTTCTTAATAGACCTTCCTTTTATGCTTTCATTAACATTCAACTTGCATACACCATCTTTCCTCATTAACTTTCCAAATAGCATCCAGCATCCAAAGCCATGATTATCCTAATTCTTTACCTCCAAGTTGATTCATCGTCATCAGCTGCTTTGAAGTTTAAATGGAACTCTTTATATGAACTTTCTCTATACTGTAGTTCGTATCCACTTTTCCTTAGGCATTTATACTTAATATAATGTCTTCTGGCTTTGTAACGCTTATTCATACGTCTTGACAAACCCTCATACGGTTTATGGATAAGCTCATTCGATACACTTGTCCAAACACCCTCTACTATTCTTAATAGCTCTGTATAGCTACCAAGTGCTTTTGCGACGTAAGCCCAAGCATGATTGATAATTCTGACAATGGTGTTGGCTTTGATATGCAACAAGCGGCACAGTGGGGCACATCCACTGTTTTTTCGCAAGTTTACGGGATGTTTTTTCTCCTTGTGAACTAGTCTAACCCCTTCTTCTCTCCACTTGAATTACATTTCATAGTCCACGTTATTATCAGCAACTGACTTGCATTACACATTCTAACATTTCCCTCGGCTCCACCTTCTAACTCTACTGCGCCCGAGCACTTGGAAGCAGTATCACTTATAGGCTTCGTTGGCTTCTTATCCATCATTCTCATCAGAACTACCTCAGGCTGTGGCGTCACCATATCCTATCGTACAGATTAATTTGAGGAAGGAATTCTGGCATGGCCTTTTTTTTCTTCCATAAATGAAGAATCCGGCCTACTGTACTCGTGGCTCTCTGGTAACATTAGCGTAGCCCTAATGTATCAGGTAGAGGGGGCTTACGATGACTGTGCCTAGTTTCCGTGTATTCATCTTCTGTTCTCCTTTTTCTGCCTCCATCTCGAAGCGAGGTAAATCCATGGTCACCATTTGGCCGCTTCCGATAGCGGCTATACTACCTCGTCAATGCCTTCCCTTGATTTGTTCAACAAACTGGTGGCGGTACCTGTAGGCTTTTCGACGGGTTAAAATGAAAGGCCATACCTTGTCTCAAACGATAGCGTTTTCACTGGGCCGTGGAGCCTGTTAAGTTAGCAAATGGGCATCGGGCAGCATGATGTAACCACTATTCCTAATATTATTCTGTAACGCCAATGGCTACTGTTCTGATATAGGAGCTGTTGGTGAAATGTGTGCAGAGTAATTTGAAGGCTCTGGTGGAATTGAAAGCTGCAGTGAGAACTGATAATGAAGGCGTTGCCAGGAGGATTGCTACATATTTCGTCTTACAAAAGGATAGCATTCTTAACATTCCTGACACTGCAACCCTCCAGTCGTCCAGCCCTCCAGCTCATAGATAGAGATATCTATTTTTATGTAGAAAATAAAATAATAAATATCCAGACAATGTGCTGCGATCCACATTCAATTATCACTTATCTTCTTTCTCTTGTTAGTATTTTCCAAGGATTTTGATGAGGATTGTTGGTTATGTGGGAGCTATGAGGTAACCTTGCTATCAATCGATAGAGTTCCAAGTTGTATGCATGACTCATCGCTAGAGTATTATAACAATAGGATCTGGCTTCTTGAACTTCTTAGGATCAATCGAATATGGCTCCAAGTATTCAGAGTAGCGTACTAAATAAGTACAGATGCTTCAGGCAGTGGCCGGGTCTCTTTTGAACATGTGTTTCATAGGAGTACCTATGCGATAGAATAACATGCACATGGCGTTCAATTCTATTATGCAGATTCACTGTTGGCTCCAATGATGTGAGAGATCGAATAACTGAGTCATTTTCATTGTCATTGTCATTTACCATTTTTATTTGCCCTTTTAATTACAAAGACCCACAAGGCCATGAGTTTTATTTTAGATGTAAGCTCTATAAATGGGCTGTCTCAACTCTGGGGTCCGAAGCGACTAAATTATCCTTATAAGGGCTTCAGTTTAGTGTGCTTCTAATGGTGGATGTAAAATGTGAAGTTGTGAGCGCATCAGTAAAGTTGCCGCCTATTGCAGACGTCAACAAAGGGAACAAAAAGAAAAAGATACTTGCGCAGCCCCACACACTTTCGTCATACTGTCCCCTTCCTTTCCCTCGTACAAATAAAAAAAATCGCCTTTAATAGCTTCATCTGAATAAAACTTCGCAATGGATAGGAAAGGATGTGATCGCATAAATACATTGATGCGTTTCTAACCGTTACTACCACCGGTTTGTAGCTGGATGTCACGGCCAAAATGGTATATTGACCTAGAGCGGAGAATCTTTTTATGTTGGGTGCCAACAGGTTCAACAGAAGCCTTTGTACTTCTCATCAACACAGGATTGTCCTCAGTAAATGTTCCAATGGACGGCAGACTGTAAACCCCGCTGTTTCTTCCTTCAAGCACCAGATGCTTACTACATGCTACGATATTCAATAAATAATAGAGGACGCTAGATATAAGAGTCCATTCAATGTTAATCGACACTGCATCAAAGTTGACTTTAAGCATGAATGACCTCTGCCAGAGTGAGCAACAAGCGGAACTTGTTATCTTCCATTTAAAAAAAATATATTCAGATTCATGGGGCAATATTAGTAAAACTTATAATAGATACAAGTGAAATCATGTCATTTTTGATAACTCTGAGCTATTGCACTAGAATCTTGAAAAGCAGAGCTTTGCTGAAACAAGTATCAGTTACCTAATATTTTATGCAGAGAAGAGTTTAAAATGTTATTTTTTGAACCTTGCTTTCCCTTTTTTCCTCTTCTCCTTTTTTCTAACGATGTAATTAGCATATATTTTATCACGACTGCATCCAAAATTGAAAAATGTATTTTCCCTAAAGGTCCGATGAATTTTGAGTGTGTCTATTTTGCACTGCATTGTTTTTATCAAGTTTTGCAATACTAAGTTTGAAATGGTTGCCTAGATTGGTCACAAATGTATACTCATCACATATCTACGGATGATAGGTTTCGTCAGAAAGCGCAAAGCCCACTAGAATAAATTGCACTTCCGCGCCTGCTAGCAGTTCCAGAGGGTGTGGCCGAATTGGGCTTGAAATGGGCGAATTTACCTATCCCTTAAACCGTCAACCTGGCAAATTTGCCAGGATAATTTTTATTATTATGTGTTTTGCGTTTTTCGCAATATGTTGTAAGCCACACACACTCCATTTCCAGTCAGAGCCTGAGGAGAAAGGGCTTAATGTTTCCAGCACGCGCTGGAAGAAAACGGCACAAACTTATCGCCTATACAGCACAAATTTAATGCCCAAACCAGTGTATCGTACTGATGTATTAAACATACGCATATGAAGTTTTTTCAGTAGAATTTTACTTATTTGTTACTTAAACATTGGTAAAAAAAAACTAAAAAAAGTAAATTGCCCATACAAATAAGTGAAATGATTAATCTAATTGGCATCCCAAGCACCATATATTATTTGGCAGTCCATACTAAATACAGTAATTTGTGTCATTATTTAGTAGCCTATTTTTTGAGGCAGCCACTTAACTTCACACACTTGGGTGCTGCCAAATAATGAAGGTATTTGCACGAGGGCTATTATTTCAGTATTTCAAGTAAACTCGCTTTTAATAGGTGAGCTTCCTCTAAATGAAAATGTCAATAGACGGGAAGCATTAGGATCGTATAAATATGTTGATGCGCTTCTAATCGTTACTGTCACTGGATTGTAGCTGAATGTCACGATTAAAAAGCTTGGTAAACCTTTTTTTGTTGGATGTCAACAAGTTCAATAGGGGCTACTGTGCTTCTCATCACCACAGGGTTGCTCCCAGTAAGCGAGATAGGAGAGTTGTTACAGATAAAACAATAATGCTAGAGAGACAAAATATACGGGTATTCCTCGATAGCTAGGCTGCCAAAAAGTGTCTCCAAAATAGGTTATATTTGGATCCTGACCTGCCAATTAGACTAACTAATCCTAAGTAAAAAAAAAAGAATAAACTTATTTGTACCGCAAAAATACATTTCCAAAAAAAAAAAAAAAAAAAAAAAAAAAAAAGGATGAAGTTATTTGTACGGCCCTGGTGCAAATAAACTTTCACTTATAAAAAAAATTATTTTCATGGGGTCTTTATTTCATCTACAAGCAGCAGCGTGTATTCTACAGATTACATGATTCCAGCTTTTTATTTCGAAGGGAATAAGCGAAGGTGAGTCTAGAGTAGAGGGGAGTCTGGAGCTGCGATACTCATTGAAAAATATTTTGCAGATAGATCGTAAGCAGTAGAAAAAGTAAGTGAGAATAAGATGTGGGTCCACACACCACACCCATGGGGGTGTTTATTCATTTTCTGGTAGAGGGACTTATACCAGGTAACTACGTATCTATCTATAAGACAAAATGGGTTCTCATGTCAAAGATTTGTCGCGTCTTAGTGTGACGCGTTATTGCCACTAGTTTCTACTGCTAGTTTTTTTTATCGTACAATTTCAGTTGAAATTTCTCTAGTGTGTTTTTAGGATCTTTCCTAGTTTTTTAGCCGGACCTTTATTATATTGCATATTGAAATATGCAACACTCATCGCGCTCTGTTGCATATTCCATAGTACGCAATATTATGATAGGGTAAAAAACACTAAATGCGCTAAAATGATTAGCAGTAGAAATTAGTGGCAATAACGCGCCACACATAGACGCGATAAATCTTTGATATGAATTTTTTAGAACGAACCTATATCATCCTACAAATAGGTATGTATAAGGAAGAGTCCTTATAAATGTAAAGGACTGTATTCAAAAAATATATTTGTATCAGTGTCATCAGTTAAGGCTCGTTACACACTCCTTTCTTATAAAATCAAAAAATTGATAGTCTAAAGTGATTTCAGTGGAGCAAACAAACATGCACTGGCCACACAAACAAAACTAAAATGAAGTCGAATATACGGGTCTAAGATCAATATGACTGCAAAGCCCTCTTTTTCCTCGACTAAGGCTTCTTTTCACTTCTGCCTTCAATGGTTTGCTCAGCTTTGGATAAAGAAGCCTACTTCTACCGCTAACTATCCCATTGCGTGTTGTTGAACATTCAATCCCACATAATCCTTGCCGCCAGTAAAAAAAAAAACAATCAGTAGAGTGACAACAATGTCATTTTTTGTTAAAAGAAGAGCACAAAATACTAGAGAGCACCTTCAGTTATGTGTCGCCATGTTATAAGCATATGGAATGAGTACGGAGTGATACATTGAGAACAGGTTCTGCATTCACCAGCTGTAGCATTGTCTGAAGTGACCAAGATGGTCGATTAACATATTTTAGTAAGTTAGAAGAGGGCATTTTTTAGAAAGCAGCAGCACATTTACCATCCGAGAAAAGTCTGGTCAACATGGGCTATTTCTATTTTTTTTTTTTATTATCTTGAACCTCTGATAAACAGCTCATAAACGACATGCAAAAATACTTCACCAACCAAGACGGAAATTTACGCTTTGGTTAATGAGGCCAATGTGGATAATCACTGAAGTTTTTGGGCAGTACATGCTGAGGGAAAACTGCAGGAAATAAGATTGAAGACAGTGCTTCTCTTCATTACCATTTCAAGTGATTGTACAATATGAAGCTGGTCCTTTAGACGCAGTGAACATCTACATGTGCTGCTGAGTATGCAGTACTGCGTGCTAAAGACGAACCAAGGTAAGTTGGCTATGATAATAAACTTGGAATGTAATGAGACAAAACTAAGGATTATTGCGATTAGCAGTCATTTATATGGGTTTTTACAGTGGCTTCCAATATTGTCCAAGTGTTTCATTCTTCCAAAGGAAAACTATAAGTGTTCAACAGTGAGCAGCGCTTGTGCCCTTGGATCCTAGATGGGAGCAACCTGGAAGACATACTTTATTTGCTCAAAACCTATTAGCGCTCCTGCTTGTTTCTGATAGCTTTTCACTACTTTGAAATTTACCTCTCATTTGGACAATTTTTTAACCATCGTTTTTTTTCACCTATCAAAACCTCGTATTGCCCCCTTTCGCCCTTATGACTGCTAACATCCGCTCAGGCATACTTCTTATCAGATTGCGGCAGACCTCCTTCGGTGTCTCCTCCTCCCATATCTGGCTCACTCTTTCCCAGAGTTCCAGCATGCCTTCTGGAATGGTCCCATGTTCGCGAATTTTTTTTTTAAATGATCCCACAAATGCTCAATAGGGTTTAGGTCTGGTGAATTGGCAGGCCATGTCAGTATTCTACCTGACGCTCTTGTCAATCCAATAGAGGCAAGGTAGGTTGTGACTCTCTTAGCCGTATGCTTAGAATTGTTGTATATTTCAATATACAAGATAATAACGGCCCAGCTATAAGATTAAGAAAAATACTAAAAACACACTAGGAACACACTAGGGGAATTCCCAAAATTAATACGCTAAGAAAAATATAATAATAATAACGCGTCACTAGAGACGCGACAAAACACGACATGGTTCCTGAATAATCCCATGTCGCTTCTAGATAGATATGTAGTTACTTGGTACGAGTCTCTCTACCAGAAAATGAATAAATACCCCATGGATGTGGTGTGTGGACCCACATCTTATTCTCACTTATCTTAGCTTCTGATAACTACTGTCTAAATATTTTTCAAGAATCATTGTCTTGTTGGAAGATAAATTGCTCTGGATCAATGTTGTACCAATCCACAGTATTCAATAACTCGTCCTGGAGGATACGAATATACAGCTCGGAGTCCAGCGTGGAGTCGATCTTGGCCAAGTAGCCTGGCCCATCCCACGTCATGCAGCCCCAAACCATGATCGAACCACCACCATGTTTGACTGTGGGCGAAACTAACTTTGGGTCAATATCGGCCGCCTTCACCTTTGGTTCTTTATATGTTTCCACCCAAACATAGCGCATGCCATCAGAAGATATCCTACAAATTTTGGACTCATCGGACCAAATTACTCGCTTCCAATCAGCTTCGGTCCAGTCTTTGTGCTGGAGAGCAAAGTCCAGTCGAGCTTTCTTTTGACGTTTTGTTAGCCTAGGCTTCTTGACGGCTTTTTTAGCTTCCAGGCCTATATCTCTCAGCGCCCGACGCACCGTATTAGCTGACACCGGATCTTCGTTCTCATCGTTATAGAGTCTGGTAGCATGGACAGCTGATGAGACTACACCACGGTGAAGCAACAATCGAATATAATATGCATTCCGGTAATCGAACTTCCGTGGCCGACCAGCTCTACTTTTACTCCTGGCAGGCCCTAATGTCTTGGAGATATTATGGACTGAGGACTTGGATATGCCTACTTCTGTGGCAACCTGACGGATGGACTTGTGCTGCTCGAGTAAATGGAGAGCATCCTCAACAACGGAAGCTTTGATTGGCTTCATCTTTGGAGTGTTTAGAAAGAGTAACGTAGGCTCCTAGAAGAGTGTAGGTGAAGAGTATCTACTCAAGTGTGTGGGAGATAATTTGAAAAAAATTCAGCAAAGGTGCGTAAAATAAGTGATGGTTATACACTATCATGCAAAACTGATTCAATAATTCATTCCCATGTGCATTTCTTTTTTTCATTCCTAGAAACTGTATATGCATACACCACTCATACTTTGGTTTAATAAAGCTCCCGTCTTCTTCTACGTCATAGTGATGCGTTGTGACATTAGCTTGTCTCATTTGAATAGCTAATGACTTTTTTGTTCATGCAGGTAATTGAATCAGTTTCACATGTGGTCTAAAATGTTGCCCATGACAACTTTTGGACGTCATTTAATGCCAGTAAAAAAAGGACTTTTCTCTCTTTCCTTTATGAACACTTGCTTAACTCTCTCTTAACTATACCTTCACAGAATATGAGACCCACTCCACAAAGGAAAGTCAACGAAGCCAGGAGGTTAATGATGGGAGGCATGTCTACTAGAGAAACTGCTGCTAGTGTTGGTATATCAATAGCGACGGCCACCAGGATCTATGCACATAATAAGGAGTACATGCCAGTCAATAAAGGCGGTCGACCAAGGAAAGTACCCAGAGGTATCATGCAGTATCTTAAGGTGAACATGAAACGAGGTACACTCAAGTCTGCAGTTGAGGCCACCGTCAGAGCCAACCAGCTCATACCAGCGGCTGTTTCTGAGACCACCGTTAGACGACGGCTCAAGGAGTTAGGATTGACAGCAAAGAGGCGTGTACATAAGCCAGCTTTACGTCAACGACATATTAAAGCTCGTTTGCATTTTATCAATAAGTATAAGGAATGGACTCTGGAAGATTGGAAAAAGGTTATTTGGTCAGATGAATCGAAAATAAACCGAATCTGCTCTGATGGCGTGCAGTGGATCTGGGACGACAATCCGGGACGCCTCACTCGCAGGTCGGTGCAAGGCACTGTCAAGTTTGGGGGTGGTAATGTTAAAGTGTGGTCATGCTTCTCATGGTACGGACCTGGATACATTGCAAAGATTGACAATAATATGGACGCACAACTTTACATCAAACTACTGCAGGAGGATCTACAGATGTCGCTTGATGACTGGGGCCTAACTAAAAGCGATATCGTCTTTCAGCACGACAATGACTCGAAGCACACGGCGAAGATTGTTAGGAAGTATTTGGAGTCAGTACATCTGATAGAAGAGGAAGGTACACTTCTAGAGTGGCCAGCACAATCCCCTGACCTCAACCCTATTGAACACATGTGGGCAGAATTGGATAGGCGGCTCTCTAGGTATCCGGAGCGAGCTAAGAGCTGTGATGAACTATGGGAGCGAGTATCGGTTGAATGGTACAGGATCCCAGTGGGCTTCTGCCGCAAACTCATCATAGGTATCCATAAGGGACTCCAAGCTGTCAGTGATGCCCATGGTTGGAATACTATCTATTGATGTAAGGTTATGCCTCACAAAAGAATAAAGATCTTTGGCCACCGAATGGGCACATGTGAAACTGATTCAATGACCTGCATGAACAAAAAAGTCATTAGCTATTCAAATGAGACAAGCTAATGTCACAACGCATCACTATGACGTAGAAGAAGACGGGAGCTTTATTAAACCAAAGTATGAGTGGTGTATGCATATACAGTTTCTAGGAATGAAAAAAAGAAATGCACATGGAAATGAATTATTGAATCAGTTTTGCATGATAGTGTATAATTGTCCAAATGAGATTAAATACTTTTGTCAATGAAAAACATGGTGAAAGAGACTAGAGATATTTTAAACTGAACCAGTCCACGTATCATTGGCATACTTGTTTACTCTGATAAAAATAAAAGTGCAAGCAACCATCGCTATTATTCTAATCAAGACGGAAAACATGAGCGTGGAACATTTGGACAAATTTGGAAGCCACTGTACATACGATCTTGATAAGATAAATATTCTGGTCAGTATTTGATGCTTAGGCAGCGGCTCTAGATCTAAGCCTGTGTCATGGAAGGCTTCCTGGGTATGGTGTTTAGGGCTAAAATAAAGACCCCCTACAAATAAAAAAAAAAAGACCCCCGTGCAAATATTTTTTTTTTATTTGCACGGGGGGAGCGGTGTAAATATGGTGTATACGGGGCAGTGCAAATAGATTTTTTAAATATTTGTACGGGCCCGTGCAAATATGTGGATTAATCTATTTGGCAGCCCCATTGCCAAATATAGACAACTTTCAAGACTTTCTTTGGCAGCCCAGTTGCCAAATAACATTCATTATTTACTTGGCAGCCTACCCAGCGTTATTTGGCCTCTAACTATTTTTTTTTTTTTTTTTTTCATTCCTAGGAACCGTATATGTTTATAACGCTCATACTTCAAATTAATAAAGCTCCCGTCTTCTACGTCATAGTTATGTGTAGTGGCATTGTCTTCAAGTAGGTCGTTCATACAGTTTTGGAGGTGCCATTTGGAGATCAATGCCTATGAGAGGTTTTCGCTCGGAGCAAACGCGTCTCACCTACTACCTAGACGTCTTCAATAAATCATCCCCTAACCGTGTACATTGAAGGCTGTTTTGTGAAGATGTCATCGCCGCTGCCCTTAGTACCTCCGGCGGCATTAGCTGTGCAAGGCAATGTATCCACAGAACGCTGCTTGTTTTACCACTGATGTTATGACCCTGTTATCAAAAAAAAAAAAAAAAAAAAAAAAAAAAAAGAAAAAGACTGTATTTGGCAGCCCAGCTGCCACCCAAGAGTGCGAAGTTAAGTGGCAGCCCCCAGAAGTAGGCTGCCAAATAGAGGCAAAAATTACTATATTTGGTATGGGCTGCCAAATAGATTGTGAAACGAAATTGCTCACCTGTGTCCATTCAGATGGACACAGGCGGACACAGGTGGACACAGAAGGATACCAAGTCACAAAATTTTTATATTTCGCTTCACAAATCTTTTTCCACAAAATGGATTTGTGAAGCGAAATAGACAAAATCTTTTTATGGTAGAGACAGTGTTAATGATTAAACATGACAGTTTTTATATTGATGAAGTATTCAATTATTTCTGTTATAGTGCGTTGGTAGCCGAGTCGAGTCAAAAATGCTTTGATAGTGCTTTGATGGTGTTTTGTCTTGTTAATAATGTTGACGATAATGCTTTTTCCTGGATGATACTTATGCTAAACACCTTGGAATATCACAAATTTCACGACAATGGATTGCTTGTACATTGTATTTTCTCAGCCTCTTTTGGCTCAAGGATGCAGCCAACAGTTTTCTGCTTCTTGTAGCTCAGTTCATGTCTTGGTATTTCCGACACCATCACTACTTTGTGCTTTATTGCTTAAATTTGTATCCGAGGATATATATATATGTATATATAAAAAAAAAAAGAAAAAAAAAATTACCCTTACTCATCTACTCGTCCGCATCTTGGTGGCAGCCTTCGTCATTCCCGGTGTCTTTCAGAAGCTCTAGTCGAATGGAATTGATTGTCCGACCCTTGTACTGAGCTGTCAGTGCGTCTACTACCTCTTCGAAGTCTCGCTTCTGTTTTTCGGCAATATTCTTTATCAGATCGAAAAATTGACGCCTGCGCCTGAATGCCTTGTGACGCGCCTCTGTGAATGGCCATTTGTGATTTTCCTGCTTTGCCTGAGCAACGGGCCCACGGAATTCATCCCATGCTTCCCTGACCGTCAATTGCTTGCCATCGCCTTTCATGAGGTAGCCTTTATACCTTTCATCTTCCGGCAATCGTTGTGTCTGCTCTGAGGTCATTGGAGCCTGCACATGGCTATGTTGATATGGATGCTGTTGCTGAGGACATGGTGGCAATTGGTTGGAAAATAATGGCTGCTGTTGCGGTGGAGCGGCCTGGCGAGCTTGATATAGGCCCTGCGTAGTAGGAGCCTGAGGAACCGAAGGAAAAGAAGCTAGGCGGCTCTGTGCTGGCGCCAATGGAGAAGGATTAAACACAAAGGGCGGGCAAGACTGCACATGATATGGAAAAGGCTGCCGCACATTTGCGCTTTGTTGCTGCTGCAGCGATTGGAGAAGTAAGTGGATTTGCTCCTGTTGCTGCCTCTGTTGCTCCTGTTGCTGCCTCTGTTGCTCCTGTTGCTGCCTCTGTTGCTCCTGTTGCTGCCTCTGTTGCTCCTGTTGCTCTGTCACAAGGGTGGATAGGGCCTCGAGCTTCTGGACCGTCTCATGCTGGAGTTGATGAAAGACCCGCGCCTCTACCGACAACGTGTTAATGGCGCTTACCATAGTTTGCGCATTAACTGGCACATCCGCTTGGATGATGCCTGCTTGTCGGCGATGTACGTCGATGGCCCGAAGCAATTGATGTTGGAAATCCAGAAAGAGCTGGCAACCAAAGATTTCTGGTAACGATTCGAGGAGTTTGTTCTCCAACATTTTCCCCTTGTCGTTCGGCTTCAAAAAGAGCACTGCATCCTGAAGGATTACTCGCCTCATACGCACAAGAAGTTTGAGGAACCCAATGCGTGTAACAAGGGAGTCAGTGCTGAAGGCACGGGTCAATCGTTTCGAGCTCGTCTTCTTCTCGATTGGCGTCCAAAAAATGTCTTCGTCTGTCGGGACATTTGGATCGACCCCCAGCATTTCTTTAGTGCACTCCTCTCTCCAGGAGTCAGCTCTCTCCGGCATATCTTTATCAAAATTTTCCTCAATCCAAGGAAAGACCAGACGCTGGAGCTCTAAGGGCGGGGTGACCAAATCACGCTCGATAAAGTAAGGCTCATTCGGTCCAAACTGAGCCATACAAAAAGCGCCCCTGGTTGGGTTTTTTGGAGCATAGAAGTTCTCCATTTGCCCCATGACCCACCTTCCCAAGTGGCGAATATCGTCCAGGCTTAAGCCTCTTTCGTAGGCTTCCGAGACCCCTGCATGTCGGCCAGAGTGCGTAATTTTGGCCGAATGCACGTCGCAGGCACGCATTACAGCCGCCGTAGTGCTCATTTGGGTTCGGCCAACAAGCGCTTCCTTTCGGTTCTCTAACCGTTCTTGGCTTGTGCCACCCCCTGTTAGCACCTTGATGCTGTACCACTCGTCAGGGTCCGCAAAATTGGGAAGAGGCTCCTTGAACACCTACAATAGGGAAAAAAAAAAAAAAAAAAAATAAGGATATATGTCACTTCGTGTAATTGAATGAGAAAAAATCATACGCTCGCGTCAAGACTGACGGCATCATTTACCTGGAACCGTTCTAGCATATAAAATGCAAACCCGCCCACGGTGCACCTTAAGAACAGCTTATGTCGATAAGCTGTCGCATAGAGTTCGACACCTTTATGGTTTGTCTTTCCACGTGTGATGCAGAAGACAAGCCCCGACGCCAGCTTTGACCCTGGCGCGGGGTGACGGGTCTGAATATTGAATGTGTTAGCCAGGTTCAAGTTTCGGATGTCCTCATCCCGCAGCAACATATGATGGCGTGCAAGGAGGCATAGCCTCTCCCTCATATACTGAAATCTTGTAACACTGTCGTAAGGTCGCCTGCCGCTTACTCCAACCGTCGGAAGCATGCGCCATGTAAAGGCCAACATACGCAGGTACATTTTAGTGTTGTAAGGTTCTCGTACGGCACAGGTGGCAGTGCGGGATAAGGTGCCTGTCGTTACTTTGTGATGGACAAGTTTCTCTCCATAATTTTTGATCGCCTCCGCTAGTGGTACATCCGTTCTTGGGTTTGGGGCGGGATTGGGATACGGAGCTGTCGAAGAAGACTGTTGCCTCCATAAGTATTGCAAAGCCTTCTTAACATTTGCGACTGTCCCCAGCGTGAGAGGAACAAAGACAATTTTGCTGCCATGTTTGTCCTCTGGTGCTTGCAGGATAACTACAAACGCAAAAGTATATCCAAAAAAAAAAAAAAAAAAAAAAAAAAAATTGTATATATAATAAAAAGTATCAACCATTAGTGTAAATTGTAACAATCAAAGATACATTAAGGTGGATGCAGGATTAAGGAATGGTTTATTAAGTCATAATTTAGTAGGCTATTTATATTGATAATTAACACTGAGTTGCGGCCATGGTGTCTTGTCACCTGGGGTACGCGTGATGGCGGAGCCTTCCCAAAGGTTTGGATCCCAGTACTGTATAACAATTTATATATTAATACATGGTTATCTTTACATACCTTGTTCTCTTTCATTTTCAGTCCTGATAACGGCTGCAGTCTTCCGCTTCGGCGTGATGTTCTTGCTTGAACCCCCAACAGTTACAGCTTCATGTGATGCTCGCTCCTCATCATTCAATGCTATATCAATCTGCCATTGATGTGGGTCGACTCCTTCAGGTGGCTCCATATTATCCCAGGAGGGAGGAGCCTTCTTACCTCTCTGTGCCAATGACCTCAGCTGAAGCTCCAGATCTTCATCCTGTTCCTGTTCCTGTCCTTGTTCCTGTCCCTGCCCCTGACCCTGTCTCCGTTCCTGATCCTGATCCTGACCCTGTTCCTGACCCTGTTCCTGACCCTGTTCCTGACCCTGTCTCTGACCCTGTCCCTGTTGTTGACCTTGGTCTATGCTTTGGCCGTCGTCGTCATCAACTTGCTCGCTGTTATCTAATGTCTCCAGTCTCTGCTCCATGTCGCTTAGTTCATGTTCGTCGATATCTGCCTCGACTAATTCGTCGATCTCTTCTCCCTCATAGACTGCGTCTTCCCCAGCCTGAGAATTCGAAGAATCTCCTCCACCCTGCTGGGCATACCCAATAGCGCCACGGTAGCAACGATCTGTGCCGATCAATCGCTTTACTGTTCGCTTGAAGACAACCGTTGTGAAGTATTCAAGCATGCGTTTCGCATCGACGCTACAGTCACCTTGATAATTTTCATTGCAGTATTGCTAAAAACAAAAAAGAGAATTAGCCAAGTCGTCTAGTTTGATAGCCTGTCTGAGATAGCTCATAGCGACATTTTGATGATCCAACATACCTCCCACAGCCGGAGCTGTGTCTTATATTGATTCACTGTCGTCGATGAATCTGGATCATCTAAAATCATCTGCAGCACACTTCTCGCCGACTCCTTCCGTGCGTTCGCCAGGGCCAGCTCTTCTTCTGTCAATGGACCGGAGTGAAGGACATTTGAGGATAAAGAATCAGCCTCACAACGCCTAGGGCGCTTAAAAGACTTTGCACTAACTCTAGCAGTCTGTGCCACTGGTGAAGGCTCTGGAGTCGTTTCGTCAGTCAGAATAACTCTTTTTCTCCTCGGTGTTGCACGAGTGGATCCAGTGCGAGTACTTGAATTGGTTGGCTTCGTCTGACTGGTGCTTTGTTCCAAATCCATGCAGGTGAAATTGGATAAAATCTTTTCGTTGTTGTTTGTCATTTTGAAAGTGAGCAAGCAGGAATGAACCTTTGAAAATGCGAATGTGCCGTTATTTTTCTCAGTTTTAGTCAGGGGAGAGGGTAAGTCTACTCTGTGTATTGTAGGTTTTATTGTTTTATTGTGTATATGAATGTATGGAGGAATGAAGGCGTGAAATAAAGAAGAAAGAAAGAGATCTTTAGCATGCCATGATGACATTGTTAAAATTTCGATGGATTTGATGTCAATTCAAATTTCAGGACAAGTGTCGGAGTAAAAGCCACAAAACGGACACATGTCTTGTACGTACAGACATGAAACATAATACCCTTAAATGGAAAAAGGACTGGATTTGGCATCATAATCCATTATAGATTAATCCCCTTCATTTTACTATGTTTTTGTCTATAAATCAGTTTCGACTATACTTAGCGAAGTAAAAATGCTCATTGCAGGGATCGAACCTGCGACCTTCGCGTTATTAGCACGACGCTCTACCGACTAAGCTAAACGAGCCTCCGATGGAGGTTTTTATTTCTGGAGCCGGGTCGTTCCTACGATTCACGCCGGTATTCTCCCACGTGACTTTCTACTCTAGTTCATATTCTATACTACGAAAAAAAGCGCCATGGGCATGAGCTGAAAAATGACTATCGTGGAAATATTGTGGAAGGCCACCGACCGAACCTAATGTAGTACCGCCGAGTGGATCCATGAAAGAAAGGGTATAGGGAATAGTGTACAAGGGGGAGAGGTGAAAATAAAATAATAAAAATAATAAAAATAATAAAATAATAAAAAATAAAAATAAAAATAAAAAATAAAATATAAAAATATAAAAAGGCGAAGCAAATAAGGAAAAGGGAGAAGACCAAGACGCCACCAAAAGGGAGAAAAGGGAAAAAGGAAAGAAAAAAAGATCAACTTGAAAATGACATCTTCCTCCGCTCATCACCATCATTTCCGCCATGTCCTCATTTCCTCCTCGTCACTTCTCATCTCATCTCCATCTCCATCTCCATGTTCCTTATTTTCCTGAAATCTTTTTATAGGCAATGTTTGCCAAGCCTGCGCCTGGACCAATCAGAATGATGCATGAGCACACCATCTGATCAACTGGAAGAATGAGTCAGAGACGAGCCTGTGAATGGCGATGGCAGCATGAGACGGAAAAACACATAAATTGCAGCTCCATCTCTGCTCCATTCCTCATTCCTCAACTCATTGCAACCTTTGCCTTTTCGCTTCAAGTTTCCTGTCTGCACCTTCCTCCACCTCCACCACAACTATAACAACAACCATGTCTGCCTCTCTTCGTCGTAGTGTTAGCTTCGGAGGTGCCTCCGTCAAGTGTAGGGAGCCTTCTCCTGAGTCAGTTAGCTCTGACACGACCAGTGCCGGTGCGGAGTCTTCCCTGCCTGTTGTTGGGTCTTTTGCTTCCTCGTCTTCTGGTGCTGCCACCAGACACTCCTCGCCTGCTCTATCGCAGGTGAAGAGTGAAGAGACTTTGCCTCTGTGGCATACGGATTCATCCAACCTCTCTGCGATTGAGATCCCTGATGAGATCTCCTCTGCCGGTGCTGATGAGACCTTTATTTTGCTGTCCCCGAGTCCTCAGGTGCCCGCAAGTCAACGTTTCTTTCCTCCCGCTGCCTCGTCGGATAGGGGTAACCCACCTCTGTCCCGCAAGCGATCCTCGGAGTCGCTTGAAGAGTCTGTTGACTCAGATGAGGAAGACAAGCTCCATTCCGTACTGGTGTCGGAGCTTGCGGACCTCTACCGGTACACGTCGAGGGCCCGTCGGATCCTCCATTACAGGGAGGTCTCCGAGGAAAGTAGGAATTACTACCTTGGGCTTCTCTCTAGGTATGAGAAGTCCGAGGATGCGATCCATCAGACTCTGCGGCAACTTGAGTCTGATATCAAATTCCGGGAGTTCTGTCGGACAGCGCGTAAAGTGTGTCGCCGTAGCTAGTACATTTGCACTGAGACAGAAATAAAGAAAAAAATTAAACAGCAAAAAAAAGATCTGAAACCTTAAAAAAATGAACTGAAAAAAATTCACACGCTTGTCCTCTTTTTTAAAAAAGAGAGGGTGTGAATTCTCTGTTTGCAACTTCTTCCTGACCAACTTCTCTTTCTTCTTCCATCACCTCGTCCTCCATCTCTGCTCCTTCTATCGCTGGTCTGTTCATCGCTGCTGCTACTGTCGCAATATTCATTATCCCTCCAAAGATTAGCTCCTCTCCTTCCACTCGGATGTGTGGTGGATAGTTCCATTCCTGCAGAAACTTTTGAACATTGTTGTCATCATTGTCCTCATCCTCACTGTCGTCGTCAGCAACCTCTCCACTCTTCTGTCGCTCTCGCTCGACCTGATCCTTATAGTGCGCTCTTTCCCACTCCAGTTTGATGCGGTATCGCAGCGCTGCTATGGCTTTAGCCTTGAGGACGCCTTCTGGCACTGTTTCCTTGTCTCCCAACTTGCAGTAAGTCTTGAAAATCACTTGCGTGACAGTTGCATGTATATGAATGACAACTGCAGGCAGCGACTTGACCTCGGGCCAGCATAGTTGGTCTTGTGCAGCATTATCACGAAGATCTAGCTCAGGCACTAATTCCTTTATCCATCCTCGACATGCGTTCCACAACTCTAGCACTTCTGGACAGTCATGAAAGGCATGCCCTCGAGACTCAAAGGCTGCTGGTGCTCCATCTGTTCCACATCGTCGACAATCTGGAGAGACCGGGGTGTTGTACTTGTACTTGCTCTTGATTCCATTCGTCTGGTAGACATGGTGTGCAACCAGGTACAGGTGGTGTCGCTCATTTGTATATCTGTGTTTGCTGTGCAACCGATCAGAGAAAAAGCGATCCCACTGTTTGTCAGGAATAGGAGTGTGCTGGATATTCGGCCATGGTTTGCGGTCCATGAACCTGATGTGCTTGTAGATTGGCGGGCGAAGGTAAATGCTACGAGAGACAGGCTTAGCTATCCAAGCTTTCAGCGCATTGCATTCAATATACTTACGAGCCTTCTTGACCGTGAATAGAGCCATGGGGACATCTTTGCCAAAGACTGTCGTCAGTCCTCGAGCTTGAGCAAGTGCAGGAGGCACACGATCAGCAGGAGTGACCTTTCTTTTGACGTCCAGCTGTGCAAAAGCCTTGACAGCCTCAAAGACCGAGGTTCTTGCGCGTTGGATTTCAGTTCTATGGCGGATGTCAGTCGAGGCAAGAGGAGGAGCTTCCAAAAATTGTTCTGTCTGTTGGACAGAGGTCTTTCTGTAGTACGATTGGGCCATGTCTGTGAATATAGGTTTCCATCGTGCATCCTGTAGCTGCCATCGAGCCATCCATTTAGCCATGAGTGCCTGACACTGGGTCCTAGGGTCAATTAGGTTCCAGCCTCCCTTGTTCTTGGGTCGGCGATACCATGCCAGCGAGACTCGAGAAACTTGATCATTCCACAAAATCTTCTTTGTCAACCTGTCAATCGACTTGAAGAAGTTTGGAGAAAAGGAGTAGAAAGGAGCAACGTGCCAAAGCTTGGAAAGAAAGTAAGTGTTGGCAACCGTCACTCGTCCTTGAAAGGAGAGACGTCGAAAGCGCCAGGTGCTAACCGTCGTCTGCATTGTTTGTAGGAGAGCTCGCTCAATGACTGGCAAGTCGCGACCTTTAGCTTGGATAACCACGCCGAGATGAACAAAAGGTTCATTAAAGGGACGAGCAATGAAGCCATTAAGGTGGATCACCATCGTAGCATTCGCCGTGAACGGGATCAGAGCCGTCTTTTGTCTGTTCACCTTGGCACCAGACGCATACTCATGCAGCTCGATAGCACGCAACACATGCTGTTCGTCTCCTGGAGCAACACCAAGCGTCGTATCATCAGCAAAAGCAGCCACTTTAAAAGGAATACCAACAGTAGGAATGCCCGTCGCGTGATGCTCATAGTACAGAAGAAAAGGTTCCAAGACAAAGTTGAACAGGAGCGGAGCCAGAGGATCACCTTGACGCAAGCCTCTGCGTGCCTGATACGGATTCGATTGGTTTCTGTTCATGACAATGGTGGCAGAGAGATCAGAGTAGCAGCTTCGCACCCAGGAACGAATGCGAGGTCCAAAGCCAAAGGCCTCTAGGACTCGATGCATATAAGACCACTCGACACGATCGTACGCTTTTTCTTGATCAAGGGAGAGGATAGCAGCATCTCCTTTATCTCCAGACTGAAGAGAGAGAGCCACTAGTTCTAGCAACCTGACATTGTCATGACCTTGTCGTCCTGGAATAAAGCCAGTTTGCCATTCACCTATAACCTGTTTAGCTGCAGGATTGATGCGATTAGTCAGAGCCTTGGTGAAGATCTTGTAATCACATTGAGTCAGAGAGATGGGACGATAGTTTTGCATCAGTTCATTGTCACCCTTCTTGAAGATCAACGTTGTCAAGGCTTTCCGGTGAGAGACTGGGAGGTCACCACCTTCGACATCAACACTGTTAACGACTTCGAGCAATATAGGAGCCAATTCTCTCTTGAAGGTCTTGTAGAATTCGTAAGGAAGACCATCGGAACCAGGCGAGGATCTATCAGCCATCGAGTCTATAGAGGCTTCAATCTCCTGAAGAGAGATATCAGCATCAAGACTAGTGGTGAGAGCGGGAGGAATCCTGTCGGTGATTTCAGCCAACAAGAGATCCTGGGCGGCCTCGTCAGTGTGTCCAGAGGTGTATAGCTTCTCGTAGAAGGAGCGTGCTATTTCCTCCATTCCTTGTTGCAGAGTTGTGCGGTTGCCGGAACTGTCCTTGAGCGACAAGATAGAGCGCTTTGCATAGCCTTTCTTGAGCTTTTTGGTAAATTGCGGCGAGGCTCGTTCACCTTCTTCAATCCATTCGATCTTGGACAGAGTGATGTCTCGTTCCATACGATACGCTTCATGTTTCCGTAGTTGCTCCCTCGCTTCGAAAAGATTGCTTATGGCGTCAGGGTCGTTTGGCTGGTTATCAAGGGCAAGATCAGCCTCTTTCAGAGTCTTTTGGAGGTCGATTCTTTCCCTAGTGTCATTGAAGCGCTTCTTTTTGCGATATCGTAGTCCTGCAAACAAGCACTTTTTCTTACAGTCATCCCAAAACTCTCCAGCGGACTGAAAAAGAGTAGGATGAGAGGCGCGTTTCCTCAGACAGCGAGATATAAGGGAGCGGATCTCGGTTTGGAAAGCAGGGTCGCGTAAGATTCGAATGTCAAGGATGAGGACTGGCTTTGTGATCACTGCCGGATTCCGTGCTGCTGCTGCTGTTGGCTCATCATCATCGTCGTTACCAGTAGGCAGGGCAGGCATGGGTCGAGGCGGAGGGTTTGGACGTTTGGAGGTGTTTATCACAACTTCAACGATCCTGTGATCAGTCTTGATAATCGGCATAGTAGAGACCTTGTAACTAGAAACAGTGGGCAAGAGAGCATGAGAGACCATAATATAGTCAATCCTTGTCATGGTGCACCATCTAAGTCTCGAAACATGAGTGAAGTGGGTCTCGACAATATCTCCAGCGGGATCTCTAGAAGGAGGAGGGGCAACATCGATCACACCTAGTCTTGTAAAGTGCAAGCGAAATCACTATAATAATTTTGTGCAACATAGTATTTCGCCCATATTTCTAGAGCATTCCTTGCAACAGGACATTAACTAGTATAAATAGGTCTACTTTTCTATCTAGTTCTGTAGCATAGTTCCCCCTGAATAAAGATACCTTTATTGCACCCTTAGATCCCCCTAGAACACTACCTTGACTTTTGCATTGGTAGCAAAGGAAACCACGACCACACCCAGAGAACTACAATTACCAATGAATTTCACCCCTCGCCATGGAACACTTGAATAACGCCCTTTCGTCCATCGATCTTCCTCTGAACATTCGCGAAGCCATAGCTACTGCTTTTAATCAGGCCCTCTCTACTGCCAAAGCCAACGAAGCCGCTGAGAATGACCTAGCCAGAACCCTCGCCACGGTCCTAAAGCCACAGAAGCCTACGCCTTACGAAGGAGCTATTAACGCTGTTGCAGCCTTAAACTTTGTCGACAGCCTGGAGGAGTATTACACTATTGTCACACTCACGCCATCCAAATGGGTTCGATACGCTGTCCTCAGTCTCAATGGCGAAGCCAAGGCATGGTGGAGAGATTCCGGGTTGAATCTCGATACACCTTGGGCTGACTTCCGTAAAGCATTCCTCCGTCAGTTCACCCCTCCAGATTCTGCGAATGCAGCTCGCCGAGCGTTGGATAAACTTCGCCAGGGAAGGATGAGTGTGGCAGAATATACGAGCAAGTTTAGAAGCCACCTACGTCTGGCTACAAATCTCGACAAAGACTCTGCTTTGCAAAAATACATGCTAGGCCTTGAGCCCGAAACAAGCAAGCAGGTGAGACTTAGACAGCCAGAGACGTTGGACGATGCCATTGAGCAGGCGACCATTGTCCACAGTATTCTACATCCCATCGATGCCACCCCTGTATCCGCTGCCCCGAACGCCTTATCACCCCATCATGAGAATAATTCTGGCCCTACACCAATGGATCTCGATAACATGAGAATGTTGGTTGCCAACCTGTACACCTCTCTCCATCAGCAACGACCAAACAGAAACCACTCCAAGCCAAGCTCGCTACCCAAGCTCACAGCAGCTGAACGAGAACGTTGCGTTCGTGAGGGGCGTTGTTTCAGATGCCGGAACCGAGGTCATAGAGCCGAACAATGCCAACGCACCTCTGTCTTTAATATAGAAAACAATGACCATACGCTTTCTGAGTCGGGAAAAGAGGAGGGCGAGCAGTAAACCAGGCCTGCCTCGCCCCCTCTAGCCCCAGCCTTCAAGCCCTGGATAATAGAGGGCATGGTCAGTTACAGTTGATGACTACAAATAAAAATCCTTTGTGCACAAATATAACATCCATGCCCCTTTCTGATCACTCTATTGCTCCCACTGCATCTACTTCCTTACATCTACTCTCTAAGTATTCACCTCATCCTGATCCCCATTCCCCTACTCATTCCTCATTGCTAAAAAACAATCCCCTCTCCGACCCTATTTTCCCCTCCACTGATCCTTTCACTGTTTCCACTTCACTCACTTCCACTCATTCATCTACCCCTAGTTCATCCAATCGCCACTCCCATTGTCGTAACGAAATTCGCCTTCAATCCTTCAGCCTTACCTATGACAAACATAAAAACTCTCGCCGACTTCTTACTTTCATTGGAGCAGTGAATGGTCGACCTGCGCGCATTCTTGTAGATGGAGGGGCCGAAGGCAATGTCATAAGTTCCTCTTTCTGCGAGAACACACATGTTCCGCTAATTGAGGGTAGACCCATTCCTGTCATTCTTCCCAACGGTACCGAGACAATTGCTCAGCACACAGCCACGTTCACCCTCGCCCGCAACGCGTATCAGGATAAAATCAACGCCATTGTTTATCCTCTATCCAAATACGACCTAATTTTGGGTAAACCATGGCTGACGGATATCAACCCTCGCATCAATTGGCGAACAAATGATCTGCATTTTGAATACCAAGGTACCCCGGTCTTGTGGCCTTGCACTGGCATCGACAGGGAGCCTAGACAGCGATCTTCCGTCATATCTGCTCTTAACTTCCTTACCGTTGCCTCGGAACCTGATGCCTCTGTATTCCTCGCCCAAGTTCGAGTTCCAGTACCTGTCTCTAGCAGTAGTTCTGAACTACCGGACTCTATCAAGCAAATCGTTCAAGTCGAATTCCCTGATGTCTTTCCTACAACGCTTCCCGATGGCCTTCCCCCTGACAGAGGTGATAGCATGCGTATAGAGACTGACCCTTATGCTGACCCACCTGTCCGACCTGTCATCAGATTGTCGATCGCTGAGCTTGATGAACTGAAGAAGCAGCTAACTGATCTTTTACAAAAAGGATTAATCTCACCGAGCACCTCACCATACGGTGCTCCAGTCCTCTTTGTGAAGAAAAAGGATGGCTCGCTTCGAATGTGTGTTGATTATCGGGGCCTGAACAAGATCACAAAGAAAAACAGGTACCCCTTACCACGGATCGATGAATTGATCGACAGATTCAGAACAGCTAAATGTTTTACCAAGCTGGATCTACTCTCGGGCTATCATCAAATGCGTGTCCATCCTGATGATAAACACAAGACCGCGTTCCGAACTCGCTATGGCCACTACGAGTTTAACGTCGTACCTTTCGGTCTTACAAATGCACCTGCAGCGTTCTCGACTATGATGCGTAACGTACTTGATCCACTTCTTGATAAATGTGTTGTTGTGTATCTCGATGATATTTTAATTTACTCCGATAACGAGAAAGATCACTTAGAGCACATCCGACAAGTACTCTCCCTCTTGCGTCAAGCTGGGCTTTATTGTAAATTATCCAAGTGTTCCTTCATGCAGGAAGAGACTGAGTTCCTAGGCCATGTCATCTCCAAGGATGGACTCAAGACGAATGGCGGACTTGTCAAGGCAATAAGGGAATGGCCAGTACCAACAACCCAACGACATGTGATGCAATTCCTTGGTTTGACTAATTTTTACCATCAGTACATTTCTCATTACGCTGATATTGCTCTTCCCCTCACACAATTGTTAGGCTCCAATAAGGAATTCCACTGGGGAAAATCTCAACAAGACGCCTTTGAGACTTTGAAAAGAGCAGTGAGCTCAGCACCAGTTCTTAGGATATTCGATCCTGCCCTCTCTACAGCAGTCGAAACAGACGCTTCAGGCTTTGCAATTGGTGCTGTCCTGTTCCAGACGGACCAAAATGGTGAATCACGACCAGTAGCTTTTACTTCACGCAAGCTCAACCCAGCGGAACGCAACTATCCTACACACGAACAAGAACTGCTGGCTGTGGTGCATGCTCTCAAGACATGGCGATACTACCTTGACGGTTCTCACTTTGTCGTTTATACCGACCATGCCACTCTACAACATTTTCCTAGCCAGCCGAACTTGACTCGCAGACAAGCAAGATGGATGGAGTTGCTTCAAGAGTATGATTTCGTATTCAAGTATAAACCTGGTAAAGATAACGTCGTCCCTGATGCTCTTTCGCGAAGACCGGACCTCAAGGACTTGGAGGCTACACCTACTACTTTGAACTCCTTGGATATCAATCTAGACCCTGGTATTCGAAAACAACTAGCCAGTTGCTACCTACACGATCCAATTCTAGGTCCCCTCGTGCATCAGTATAAGGATGCCTCCACCTCGGATCGTTACTTCGTGGTTGATGGTCTACTCTGGATCAACGCTGGACAAGGCCCTCGCCTCTGCATACCCAAGGACGACGGACTCCGTTCACAACTCTTGCATGACGCTCACGACGCTCCTATATCAGGCCACTTGGGATTCGATAAAACGTACAGTAGCATGCGACGAACATATTTTTGGCCACGCATGGCGAGGGATATAAAAAAATACATTGCTTCCTGTGAGCAATGCCAGCGTAACAAGCCTTCACTAAAGCCTCCTGCAGGGCTTTTCCAACCTTTGGCAATTCCAAGCCAACGATGGGATACTGTAACAATGGACTTCATTGTCAAGCTTCCGAAGACAGCCAGAGGTTTTGACGCGATCACGGTCTTTGTGGACAAACTGTCCAAGCAAGTTCATTTCTGCGCTAGCCGAACTACCGACACTGCCTCTGATGTTGCACGACTCTTTTTCGACAATGTTTTTAGACTGCACGGCATGCCTCGGACAATTGTGTCAGACAGAGATTCACGTTTCACCGGCAAGTTCTGGACAACGTTGATGAAGCTCATGGGCACCAAACTTAACATGTCTACTGCCTTCCATCCACAATCAGACGGACAAACAGAGCGCGCCAACAGAACATTAGAAGAAATGCTCCGCTCTTACATATCGTACAAGCAAAACGACTGGGATCTTTTACTGCCTATGATGGAGTTCGCATACAACAACTCTGTCAATCCTACGACAGGCTTCTCCCCATTCTTTCTGAACTATGGTCACCATCCACTAGTCCCTGGATCTCTTTTAAAGCCACCTGATACCAATGTTCCGGCTGTCAGTGATTTTGTTCGAACCCAGTCGATGAATTTGGCGCTAGCTCAAGATGCCATCATCGAAGCGCAGAATAGGCAAAAGGCCCAAGCGGACAAAACTCGCAGGCCTGCTACGTTTGCTGTGGGTGACATGGTGCTCTTAAGCTCGGAAAACATCTCTGTCGCGGGACATAAAAATAGGCCGTCGCAGAAACTGGAACCTGAGTACATAGGCCCTTACAAAATCATTTCGAAGGTCAATGAAAATGCCTACAAGCTGGAACTACCGCCTGACATGCATCAGCATCCAGTCTTTAATGCCGATCTGCTTCGCCCCTATATTGAGTCACCTCGTGAATTCGGCGACCGCTCACCACCACGCCCTGCCCCCGAGCTTGTAGATGGAGAAGAGGAGTATGAAGTCGACAAAATCATTGACTTCAAAATGTTTGGCAAAACTCCTAAGTGGCTCGTTCTTTGGAAAGGCTATCCATTAGATGAAGCTACTTGGGAAACAAAATCTTCGCTCGCAAACGCTAAAGAGGCGCTTGCCGTCTTTGAGGCTTCAAGAAAAACAAGATAATAGGTTTCTTCATGACGGGAAGGATGCAAGCGAAATCACTATAATAATTTTGTGCAACATAGTATTTCGCCCATATTTCTAGAGCATTCCTTGCAACAGGACATTAACTAGTATAAATAGGTCTACTTTTCTATCTAGTTCTGTAGCATAGTTCCCCCTGAATAAAGATACCTTTATTGCACCCTTAGATCCCCCTAGAACACTACCTTGACTTTTGCATAAAGAGTGGACCAAGGCGAGGCCAGCGGGTGGCTCTAACATCGTTGGTGGGAGGGTTGCGGTCTAGTGTAGTGCTGGTGACAGAGTTGAAGTCACCAAGGGCAACGAGAGGGTAGTCATCTTGCGTAAGGAGTTCATCAGGAAATTCTTCAATAAACTCTGAAAGGGAGACATCCGAAACATATGAACTCGGGACATAAATGTTGATCATGCGAAGACGTTCATCCATGTTGTCATCGACATACAGATCGATCGCTAAAATACGTCCATTGAGAAAGTCTTGTTTTAGAGTGTAGAAGAGACGAGGGTTGTTGATGAGGATCGCACAATGCTTTGTAAACACTGCTTTTCCTGCACCCCATTCTCTTGTCCACTGATTATTTTTGACTGTTGTCCATTGCGGATGCTGGGTATCTGTTTCCTGCAAAGCAATGACATCGTATGGCTGAGTCTTGAGCCATTGGAAGAGCGTCCTTCGTTTTTCTTGGTTGAAAATTGAACAGACGTTGAGTGTGCATACTTTTAGATTTTCAAAATCAATCATTGATTAAAAAAATAGTGAAAGCATACGGTTCTTGTGAGGGGAGCAAGGCACGCAAAGAAAGTTTGAGTCTTTTTTTTTTTTTTTTTTTTTTTTTTTTTTAAAGACTGAGTGACTTCCTGGCCCGCTCCCCAGGGCAATTATCTAGCATCGTTGTTCTTTGCAGTAGGTGTTCTCGAAGGTCGCGAGGCCTTCGAGACGGTGAGAGGGTCAACGAAGGTCCGCTTCAGCCTTGACGAGACCGCTGATACTGCTTTGCCAGAGACTTGGCGAGGCTTGGTTGGCGTCAGTACTGTTTCTGATCCTTCTTCTTGCATGGTATCCATCTCAGAGTCCTCAACAATGGGGATAGCCGAGGGGACAGGGAGGGGAGGAGCAGGGGAGGAGGAAGAGGAGGAGGAGGAGGAGGAGGAGTCAAGATGTTCTTCTATGGTCTTTTCGGTAGTCAAGTCCATTTCTTCGTCTCTAACAATGGCATCAGTTGAGGAGACGGAAAGAGGCTCCGGCAGCGGCGCCGTCTCAGCTGCACTAGGTGCCTCTGGAGACTGATCCACAGACGCATGTGTATCTGCAGGACCTGAGGTGGCATCTTGTGTTGAGGAAGAAGAAGAAGCGGCAGCATCAGCTACCTTGATCTCTTCTATCAAAACAGTTGGCTCCTGTTGTGTGGGACCGGAAGATACGGGGGCGGGGACAGAGGTGCTCTCCTTGGTGTTGAGTTTGCGAGCGGTAATCTTCTTCCTTGGGACATCACTTTCCGATGCCGAAGTTGAGCCTGTGCTCCGCGAAGAAGTCCTCTTTGCTGCCTTTTTCCTCTTGGTGGAGGTGACAGTTGTCCATTCCTCCTTGTCGGAGGATGGGGTGTCCTTATTGACCTTGGGACCCTTGGTAGCCTTGGGAGCTTGAGGGACCGCAGGAGGGGCCCTTGCGGGCGCGTTCGCAGGCAAGAACGCGCGAGCCATAATGACTCTTTTAGGGGCCGAGAGGAGATCGAACTCGGGTGGTTGGGGGCAGGACTGCTTGACGTGGTTCTCCTCACCACACTTGTAGCAGTACTGGGGCCCATACCAGTGGAAAAGCGTGTTAATACCCTCAGCTTGGGCCACGCGGGGGATAAGGAGGTCTCGAGGGGAGTCCCCAGAGAGCTCTAACACAAATTCAAAGGAAGGGAGCAAAAGAGTCTCCGATCCCTTGACGTAATGGAACTTGGTGTGGATTACACGGCCAAATTTACCAAAGATATTTTTGATATACTCCAGACGATCCTCCGGAGTAGAGAGGGTGATTCGGTCAACCCGAATCCTGAGTCGGCTTCCTGTGGAATGGACCGTATGGTATGCTCTGACAGGAGCAGGATTGCAGGGGAGAGGTGGAGACGCAATGGCCTCGTCCACCTCTTTTTGTGTCCTCACGAGAACCACTACGACCCCTGGGACAACAGGGTCAAGACCAACTGCCTTGGGGAAAGCCAGGCGAATGGCCTCCACCACGTCAGAGACGAGGTGGGTCTTCCTGTCATACTTGACAGCGAAGGTGGTGGGAGCGTGGTGTGGGGTGAAAAACACAGAGTGCTCCTCAACCTCTGTGCTGAACGCACGGACAACTGCGTTCTTACGAAGTGCATTCCAACTGGTCTGCACTTCTTTCTTGGATAAGCTTTTGCGGGCCATCTCCGCAAAGCTCAGGGACTGCTTAATTTTATTGTTTTTTACTACATCCCCTGCCTGAGCCAGGGGATCGTGTCCCTCATCTACCTCATTCGAGGAAGACGGAGGGGGAGATGGCGGTGGAAGTCGATCCGCCATTAGATGAAGGGGAAGGGGGAGATAAAAGTAAGAGAATAGGCCTATCCGTTGGACTGACCGTTGCGAATTGGCTGAGTAAATTAAGTATTTCTTTATTTGCAAAAGGGCAACCACAATTTTATTAAAAAATTTATGGTAGGAAGGAAAGGTGCTCTGCTCTACCCACTCTACCGACTAAGCTAAACGAGCTCGTTTTATGACTTCTTTTGACTTTAATAATTATTACTCACAGTCACCTACTATTTCTATAAGTGCATGTGACTGGCATATAAGCCTGTCACAAAATTTTCTATAAATACAAGGGCATTGCAGTTAGGGGAGAAATGGCGAAGCAGATTTATAATGCATATATGGGAGAATACTTTTGCCACTAATCCCCACTAATTGAAAGTTCTCTCCCATATTTTTCTTTGTAAAAAAAAAAAAAAAAAAAAAAAAGCAGGAATGAATGAAAAAAGGCTTTCTGTTTCCAGAGTTCACGTTCTTTAGTTGATAGTGATACAGTGTTTTCAATTGTTTTATCTACTTTAAAATATACTTTATGTTTTTACTTAGAATTGTTTCAATCAATAAAAAAAATTGTCAAAAGTTAAGTCATACAAATTTTGTCGGCGCGTCCTGAAAATTATCAACCGCGTTGGGTTTTTTCTTCGAATTCAAAAAAAAAAAAAAAAAAAAAAAAAGGTTGCCAGTTTTTTTTTTTTATTTTTATTTTTATTTCTTTAAGATGTCGAGATGCGTCACGAAGATCATGGTACATGTACGTTGGTGCCATGCCAGCAGGCACTGGTGGGTCTATGTATAAAAGGGATTGGGTTCAAGGGAAAAAAGACAAAAGTTACCACCGCTTTTATCCTTTAATCGAGATCGCTTCAGCACTCATAATCACCAAATTCACATTCACTATGGCATTCACCAAGAACCAGCCTAAAATTAGCAATTTGGCTGACACCGATGGCGACGAGTTCTACAGAGATCTCGAGGCTTAGAAAGCCATCTTGAAGTGGGATGACAGCTTCAACGTATGTGACCTTGGTGGTTCTTTTGTAAATTATTACATCTTCTTGGTTATAAACATTCGTTCCTCTAATTTCCAATACCCATAGGCTATTGAGGTCAAAACTGAGGGGAAAGGCGGTGACAATACTATCCTCAACCCGCATTCCCCACATTTCTCACTATATACACATTATACATTACTCATATTAGTACCAGCTCTCACGTTGCTACGCACTAGTATAAATAGCCAGCGCCATCATAGCAACGTGAGGGCCTTTAGACAAAAAGCATCCTCAGATTCCCCCTAGACTCACCTTTGTTCTTGTTGTTAACATGGTAGCAAAGGTTCATCGAACCACCAGCACCCAGAATTGATCCCAAAAACACTAAATAATTATTTTTCTTCCTCGAACCTTATTTTGAAATTTTTTTCCCCCTAACCGACCTTCCAAAAAGTTAGAGCCAAAGTTCATTAGACCATTCAAGATTGTAGAAAAAGTCAATGACAGCCCCTATAAGCTAGAGCTGCCTCTCATTATGAAACAACACCCTATCTTCAACACAGATTTGCTGCGGCCTATAACGAATCTAAAGGACTTAGGCGAGCGTGTGCCTGCCAGACCTCCTCCTGAGTTGGTCGTTAGAGAAGAAGAATATGAAGTGGATAAGATTCTGGACTACAAACTATTCGGCAGAACCCCCGGGTGACTGGTGAAATGGAGAGGGTACGAAGAAGCAACATGGGAACGGAAATCTTCGTTAGCGAAAGAAGCATTGGAGGGAATTTGAGGTAACATTATAATTATTTTCTTTTCTTTATTTGTTTATTTCCCCTCCGGTCCTCTTCTTTTGATCCCGTTGCCGATCATCCCAGTATTGTAATAGCTGCCATATCTCCCGTTAATCGACGACGCTCTCCTGTCTTCGCTCCTCGACACTCATCTCCCGGGCCCGCAACACACGGAACTCGCTCGCTATCAACAAGGAGCGCTCCTTTACCATCGACAGACTCGACTCACGACGACAAACCCTCTTATTTCGCTCCTCTGGTTCCCCACGATCTTCTTCCTCGTTATCACTAGGGGTCCAGGATAAAGTGTGGCTTCAAGAGCCCCAGCAACAGACTCACTACCACTGTCAGCAGACCCTTGTAAGATTGGTACCATTGGCTGCTGTGTCAACACACCACGAGAAAATACGCGACCTTTGCACGGACATTGGGAGAGAATCTTTGCGTGGAAACATTGTAAAAGAAGCTTAGTTTTGCAAGAGAGTAGAAACAAGTGTGGTGGAATGAGGAAAAAATGCGGCACGAATGAACAACAACTCGCCATTTCGATTCACCCATGTATTCTCATCCACATGACTTGCATGAACCGCAGGCCAATTGCATCGACCAATCAGACATGATCAAATCTATTTTTCTCTCACTCTCTCTCTCACTCTTTAATCCCCACTCTTTGCCACCATTTTTTTTTTTTTTTTTTTTTTTTTTTTTTCCCTCCATTTTATTTGATCCATCAATTTTTTTTGACGGAAAGGGTAGATATTGCCCACATTGCTTGCTGTATACACATTATACATTACTTATATTAGTACTGGCTCTCACGGCGCTGCCAACGAGTATAAATAGCCAGCACCATCGTAGCAACATGGGAGACTTTCGACAAAAAACACCCTCAGACTTCCCCTTTGTTCTTGTTTTTTACAATCTAGCCTCCTTGTCACAGTCTCGTCCTCGTCGGATGATTGCAGAGGAAGAGAGCGATGAAGGGGCAGATCCATACAACCCTTGGACACCCTCCATATATACTGGCCACGAGCTTGACTTCGATACACCTGCCATGATTGTGTGCCTGCTGCTGAAACCCGTGTCATTGACTCATCTCATTGGCGGGCCTGTTGATAGAAACAGTAACAAAGGAAAAGGGCCTAAAATGACCTGCATCTATTCGCAGCTTCAGTTCGACGAGGATGAACTAGAAAGAGAGCTTAAACTAGCACCTGAGCTCCTTTTTGATCAAGACGAAAATGACTTTGACCTCGAGCATGAGGAGCCAATGTGTCGTAAAAGGAAACGTAATTCTCTTACCACATATTCCAAGATTACAGAAGGGCTGCTCAAAGATTGATTGACTACTGGACAGTACACATGTGTACAGTAGCTGAAGCGGCTAGGGCTGTCCACATACATTCAAAGAGTGCCTGGAGGTAATGATTAAGTCTGAAGACAACTTGTACTAAACGACACCTCGGAATATTATTGCTAATTATGCTTACCTAAGGGTTTTTGTTATAGATATATTAATCATTGCAGGGAAACAGACAAGCTCCCTTCCAAGAAGCGTCGAGTGATTCCAAAATTGGCAACAAGGCATTACAAATACTTACCTTCTTTCCAAGGTGTCTCAACAAAGAGATCAATTTATAGGCCTACAACAATACAGTTTTACTGGAGAAAGAAGAAATGCTAATGAATAGGATAATATGTATGCCAGGTTACTCAAATCGGTCATCTATGTTGCTAATAAAGACATGATGTTTGGATAATTGTGATAATCAATTCGGTTATTACGCTTGGATACACACAATAGGATAATTTTATTAGCTTATTGGATAAAGCTTATTTCCAAACTGAACATGCTAGCATGTTAAAAGTTAACTCATTTGAAATGCATGCGTGAATGCGTGTGACCTCTGTGAAGGAACTATCCTGCCCCCCCTGCGCATAAATCGAATTGTTTAGGCCTCAGCCTCGCACTCGCGCACCACACAGCATGGATATCTATCTAGAGGCACTACAGACGGTTGCATGGATTGACCAAGATCGACAATGTACACTGAATGTGAACTAAGAATAAAACAGGTTCGTCCAAAATATCCGCATCGTTTCTATACTCTTAAAATTGGGGGAAGGGGCGGGGTAAAATCAGGGTCGTTGCAATCAAAAAATAGAAGATTTGGTGTCCTAAAGTGATTCGCTGATAACCAATGCTTTTTATTACTAAGGGAACTGTACAACGCAAAAAACAAACAGCTGGTCTAAACAAACCATTGTGACCTTTGTGCTCAAGCATTTCCTCCTGTAGCGTTTGAAAAATGTTTCGAGGAGCCCGACGGAAGAGAAGACAGAGCATAGCCAAAAGTTGGTCCATATTCTTCTTTAAAGGTGGGAAGAAGGTTGTTGCTTGATATTGCGATCGACACAGCCCTCCACTTTTCTCTTGCTTCAAATTTGGTGACAGGAAGTAAAGTCGAAGAGTCAAATAGTCTCATTTTATTTATATAGGAAAGGGCTCCTGATGCAGATCCTTTAATTGATGGAATAGCTGCTGTGTGGAAGAAATCTACAATGCACATAAATATACATGTCCTTTACTTTTCGGTGGTTTTGCCTCTTTTGTTTTCTTTTTTGGACCTTTATTTAAATACACGTTCGCATATTCACGCACTCCCACACATCCTCACGAACTCTCACGCCCACACGTTCATACACGCATATTTGCTTTCTTTTTGATCCTTTTATTATCGAGTACATTATTATTGTTTCCCTTTTTTTTTTTTTTTTGCTCTTTCGCACAATGGTACGCAAGCGACCGGATCAAAGTCATGAAGATTATCGAAAAGTAGGACGTCAATTAAAGCAGCAATATCACAAACAAGCATAGTTCAAGAAGACATACAAGATTTTTTTTTTTTTTTTTTTTTTTTTAATGTGTGAATCTCAAAGCAGTTTTCTTTTTTTTTTTTTTTTTTTCTTTTATTGGTATCTTACTGCCTTGCTGGGGATAGTTGGCAAAAAATAAGCATACCAAACGTCATGAAATCAGTCAGCAAGCACAAATCGCCTATAAGTCGGGCAATAAAGCCAGAGCAAAAGGTGCACATTTGATTTGTGTATGCGTTTACTCTTTTTATTTTATTACATTTTTCTGGTGGACAATTGACCAAAACGTCTTTCAAATGCAGAGCTTTCGCTAATAGCAAAGCAGCTTCAACGCGAGGCGGAAACATACGATACCATGGCAAAAGACATTGTATTTAAAGGTATTTTTTTTTTCCTCCAAACGACATCAGATAAACCTTTAATATTGAGTAAATGTGATTTTCATTATTTTATCCATGTTCTCCTTAGCCAATAATTCCTCTAGGGCGTCAAAAAGGCTGGATTTACATGGTCTCACGGTTAAAGAAGCAGAAGAGGTTGTGTCTGACCGAATACAGAAGTTTATCAAGGATGACCAGAAAAAGATGACCATCATTGTGGGTAAAGGAAAAAACTCAGCGGATGGTGTCGCTAAGATCAAACCAGCAATCATTAGGTTATTAGAAAGATACGATGTCAAGGCTACGCTCAATAAGCAGAATGATGGATGTATCCTCATCGAGCGTTTACCTGAAAATGAGCGTTTACCTGAAAATGAGCGTTTACCTTTGGTCCAGCTTTTGCCTTCAAATCAGCCTTCGTCTTCAAAGCAACTTGTGCCTTCAGCTCAGCCTTCGTCTTCAAGCTCGCGTTTACCTTCAAATCAGAGTTCGTCTACAAGCTCGGCAATGTCTTCAAATCGACAATCATCTTCAAATCAATATCTATTTACAAGCCAGGATTCATCTACCAGCCAGGATTCATCTACAAACCAGTATTCGTATGAAGGGCGATGTTCATCTTCGTTTACAATACCATTGCCCTCATATCAGCAATCGTCTTCAAGCCAGTATTGGTCTACAGGGCAATATTCGTCTACAGGGCAATATTCGTCTACAGGTCCGTTATTGACTTCAAGTCGCCTATCGTCTTCGAGACAGTATCCAATAGCGCAGTATTCGTCTACAAGCCAGTATTATTCGTCTTCAAACCGAGCTTCGGACAACCACCAGACTTGGAACAGTCGCTCATGTTCAGATGGCAACAGGGCATCAGTTTGTGCTATTGTAACCAGTTTAGTTTTGTTTATCGGTACTTTGCTTTATTTCCTCCTCCGTTAGAGGACAGGTGACAAACATTGGTGTGGCAAAGCTGAAATAAAAGAAAAAAACAAAGCATAAAATGCATAAAATGCATAAATGCATTATTGTTTTATCTTTCTTTTTTTTATTTTTTATTTTTTATTTTTTTATTTTTTATTTTGTCATTCATCTCTCCTCCCACGCATATACGGCTACGCATGCTTGCTTTATTATTTCACCATTGAATTCTTTTTTATCATACAATGGATTACGAGTCAGTTACTCAAGACCAGGATCATGAGCGGTTTCGGAATGTAGGGCGTCAATTGAGGGAGTCTTATTATATTATATTTCAAAGAGACATATAGGGCTTTGTTCAGTATGTGTATCTCAAAGCAGATTCACATTTTTCTTTTTTCTTTTTTCTTTTTTCTTATTGGCCTCTTGCTGTCTTGTTGGGAAATAGTTGGCAAGAGTGAGTAAGACGCAGCATCAAGAATTCATGAAGCAATCAAAACTTGCCTCTTTATCGGGTGATGTGGACAGAGAGAGAGGTACACATTTATATATGATATACAAGTGTATCTCTTTTACTTTATTTTGAATAGTTGACCAAAACACCCCTGCCATGAATGCATCAATTTCAAATGTAGCATTTCTACTAAAAGCAAAGGAGTATAAGCGCGAAATGATCCAGCACAATAACAAAGCAAGGGACATTGTGTTTAAAGGTGAGGATGTTTTTAAGGTCATCCACTTCTCTTGGCTTGGCATTAGGTTAAACTGAGACTAATTTTTTTTTTTTTTTTTTTTTTTTTTTACTTAGCCAAGAATGCTTCCAGTGCACCTAATGAAATAGATTTACACGGTCTCTTGGTTAAAGAAGCTGAGGAGATTGCGCGTGATCGAATAAAGAAGTTTATCAAAAACAAGGAGAAGGATCTGATCATCATCGTGGGTCAAGGAAAAAATTCTCCGAATGGTGTTCCCAAGCTCAAGCCAGCAATCATTGAACTACTGAAAGAGTTCAATGTCAAGGCTACACTTGACAAGTTGAATAATGGACGGATCTCCATCGAGCAATTGGCTCCAAGCCAATCTTCGTCTGCAAACCGCTGTTTGCCCACAAGCCAGTATTCGTGCGATGGCCAGTGTTCATCCACTGGCCGCTATCCATCCACAAGCCAGCATCCATATTCATCTACAAGTCACCACCCATATTCATCTACAAACCAGTATCCATATTCGTCTTCAAGCCGGCCGTCGTCTTCAAACCAGTATTCGTCTGCAAACCGGTATTCGCCTACAGGGCGCTATTCATCTGCAGGTCAGTATTTATATTCGTCATCAAGCCAGACTTGGGACAACCGCCAGACTTGGGACAACCGCCAGACTTGGGACAGCCGCCCGCCTCCAGACGACGGATCCTGGTCTCGATTATCCAAACTTTTACTTTTCGGAGCCGCGGTATATTTCGCTTTCTTCCGTTCGTAAAGTGAGCTTACTTTGGTGTGGACCTTTGTTGCTACTAGAAGAATTGCTGTGTTAGAACTTTGTTATTTTTTATTCACAAACCAAGGACAATAAAAAATAAAAAAAAATTCCTTTGTTAATTTCGTTTATTCAGAAGCATTGCTTCTTCATTCTTTTACATTCACTCGTCTTTTTTTTTTTTTTGTCATTCATCTCCTTACCCATTCATATACATTCACACTTGCTTTATTTGCTTTTACTTTTTTTGATTGGTTCTTATTTTTTCTTATAATGAATTACACTTATGACTCACTTAGTCAAGACCCTAACGATCTTTGGATAGAGCAAGACCCTGACCATCTTCGGAAGGTAGGACGTCGATTGAAGCAGCATTATTATAGCATTGTTCAGAGAAACATAAGGGTTTATTCATATTTTTTTTTTATTGTCTTGTTGGGGAATAGTTGGCACTAACAAGGGATGTACAACGTCAAGCATTCATCCAGCAATCAAAACTCGCCTACAGGGCGGGTAACGTTGTCAGAGCGAAAGGTACACACAATTAATTGTGTAATTAAGCCCTTCCCTTCCCTTTTGATTTGTATTTTATTTTCTTCTGAACAAATCGATATATTTCAACTATAGAGTGTTTGTCAAAGGCAGAGGAACATGAGCGCCAAATGATTCAGTACAATAGGGAAGCAAGAGATATTGTCTTCAAAGGTAAAGTTTTTTTTTTTTTTTTTTTTTTTTTTTTATTAGTCCACTTCTTGGCTTGCCATCAGCTAATTCTCATGCCTTCCATAGTTAATAATACTTTTAGGGCATCTAATGAGTTGGATTTACATGGCCTCAAGGTTAAAGAAGCACTGGAGGTTGTGTCTGACCGAATAAAAGCGTTTACCAAGGACAACGAGAAGAAGCTGATTATTATTGTGGGTAGAGGAAGAAATTCATGGGATGGTGTTCCCAAGCTAAGGCCAGCAGTCAATGAACTATTGAAAAAGTACAATGTCAAGGCTACACGCAATAAACCGAATGATGGATGTATCCTCGTCCAGCAATTGCTTTCAAAGCAACATTCCTGTACAAGCCAGCCGTTGTCTACAAGCCAGCCATTGCCTTCAATCAAGCCAGCGCCTTCATTCAAGCCAACGCCTTCAGTCAAGCCATTGCCTGCAACTCAGCCATTGCCTTCAAGCCAGCCGTTGTCTACAACTCAGCCATTGTCTTCAATCAAGCCGTTGCCTACAACTCAGCCGTTGCCTACAACTCAGCCATTGTCTTCAATCAAGCCATTGCCTACAACTCAGCCGTTGCCTTCAATCAAGCCATTGTCTTCTAGCCAGTATTCGTCTGCAGACCGGTATTCATCTACAGACCGCCATTCATTTACAAGCCAATATTCACATTCGTCTTCTGACCACCGCCAGATTTTGGACAATCCCCGGCTTTGGAACAACCACCCGTCTCCAGAGAGTGGAGCATGTTCTCGTTTATATGACCGTTTTACAGACTTTATTTGTTTTAGTCTTACAGCCACAATCTTTTTGTTTTTCCTTTATTGGTTGAGCAAGGATTCAGATGGACCTTTGGCAACTGGATTTCGGCAAGCAATTATGGAGGCGACCAAGGTGGCTATCAAAGTCTTTGAAATATTGTTGCAAGTAATTGTGGAAGCGACCAAGATGGCTATTAAGATCCTTGAGATATTGCTGCAAGTAACTGTGGAGGCGATCAAGATGGCTATCAAAACCCTTGAGATACTACGGCAAGTAATTGTGGAAGCGACCAAGTTGGCTATCAAAGACTTTGAAATATTACGGCAGGTAATGCCCAAGATGACTATCAAGGCTCTTGAAATATTGCGGCAAGTAAGTATGGAGGCGACCAAGTTGGCTATCAAAGAGCTTGGGATATTGCGGCAAGTAATGACCAAGGTGGCTATCAGAACCCTTGAGATATTGTTGCAAGTAATTGTGGAGGTGACCAAGTTGGCTATCAGGACCTTTAAAATATTGCTGCCAGTAATTATAGAGGCGATCAAGATGGCTATCAGAGTCTATGAAATGTTGCTGCAAGTAATTATAGAGGCGACCAAGTTGGCTATCAAAGAGCTTGGAATATTACGCCAAGTAATGACCGAGCTGGCTTTCAAGGTCCTTGAAACATTGCTGCAAGTAATGACCAAGGCGGTTATCAAAACCCTTGAGATATTGTTGCAAGTGATTGTGGAGGCGGCCAAGATGGCTATCAAGGCCCTTGAAATATTGCTACCAATAATTATGGAGGTGACCAAGATGGCTATCAGAGTCTATGAAATGTTGCTGCAAGTAATTATGGAGGTGATCAAGATGGCTGTTAAAGACAGGGGGGCGGCCAAGGCGGGTATCGAGGACTCTGAAATATTGCTGCAAGTGATTATGAAGGCGATAAAGACGGTTATCAAAGACTTTGAAATATCGCTGCCAGTGATTATGAAGGCGACCAAGATGGCTATCAGGGACCTCGAAACTAATCTAGCAGTTCTGAAGCAATGTTATTATAGTTATTACAGCATAGCTCCTGGTGACATAAAAGGCTATATCCAATGTATTTTCAGACAATAAAAATTAAGGTTTCATATTTCCATATTTCCACAAAGCAAAATATAAAATGCTTTAGTTCGAAAAAACATTGATGGTTTTTATCATCTTCATACACTCAAACACACCCACACACCTGCTTTCCCGTTCTCATTTACATTCCTTCTACAATGGATTGCATTCAAAGTTACGCGTCAGCTACTCGATCCTATCAATATTTTCGGAGTAGGGCGTTAATCCAAGGAGTATTGTTAAAGCATAATCTCTGTAGCCCTGTTGGGGAAATGGCTGGCAAGTACGAGGAATGCAGAATGTCAAGAGTTCATCTAATGGCCAAAACTCGCCCATGTTTCGGGCAATAAAGTAAGAGCGAAAGGTACGCGTATCATCCCCGCCCCCTTTTGCCTTATGTTTTTGTTTTATTTTGTGTAATTTTATTTTATTAAACAACAATTTCAATTGCGGAGCTTCCCTTAATAGCACTGGAGGATGGGAATTCATATTCGTCTTCAGCCCGGCCATTGTCCTCATGCCAACGCTGGAACACCTACCCGCCTCCAGACGACGGAGCATGTTCACGCTTAGCTAAACTTTTTATTCCAGGGGCTGGAGTTTATTTTCTTTTTCATCCATTCGTAGGGTGGGAGCACAGCAGATGTGTCTTTAAAAAAATTGGCGAAGTAAAAAAGGCTTCGGTGCATTGCTTTCCTCATTCTTATATAATAACGTTCACTTTACCCCTTTTTTTTTATCATTCATCTCCACGCACATTCATTTGCACGCATGTATTCCTACTTTGTTCTGTTACTGTTGAACCCTTCCTCTCTCTCTCTCTTTTCTTTTTTACTTTTGTTCATACAATGGATTACGGACCAGAAGTTCAAGAACTTCGGGAGGTAGGTGGCCAATTGAAGAGATATTATTGTATTATAATACAGGGAGATATATAAGACTTTGTCCAATGTGTATATCTCGGAGCAGTTCCAATTTTTTTTTTTAATTTTAATGGTATCTTGTCGCCTTGTTGGAAATAGTTGGCAAAAAAGTGTTGTTTCGAAGAGCAAAAGTTCATCAAGCTATCAGAAAAAGGCGGTGCTGAAGCGGATGGTACACGTGTATTACATGTTCGCCCATCCTTTTTGCTTTTTTATATTTATTTTTCTACTGGACAATTGATGATCCTTCTTGATCAAAATGTTTTTATGTATCAGAATTTTCTATAATAGCACAGGGGCATAGGCACCTAATGGATATGTACAGTACAATTGCGAAGCAGCGAAAAAAATATATAAAGGTAAATATTATATATATATATATATTTTTTTTGTTTTTTCCTTCAGATAAAACTCACATATTAATTTTTTATATTCATGTTTTCCGTAGCCAACAATGCTCATTTGCCACTAGACAAGATGGATTTACATGGTCTCAGGGTTGATGAAGCTGAATATTATACGCAAGAGCGAATGATAGGGTTTATCGAGGACAAGGAGAAGAAGCTGAAAATAATTGTAGGCAGAGGAAAACATTCTTTGGGTGGCATTCCCAAGATCAAGCCGGCAGTCATGGAGCTGTTAAAAGAGTTCGAAGTTGAGGCTTCATTCGACCCGTCGAATGATGGCTGTATCTTCGTCAGGTCATTACAGCAGCCTTGTTCTTGTGTTTGGAATAATCGCGCTCTTCTTTGTTTGGTGTTAGACTATTAATTATCTTCATATTGTTACACAACAAGGCGAAATAAAGCATTGATTCATTCTTCTACATTTGTTCGTCTTTTGTCATTCATCTCACATACCCATACATTCATACATTCATACATTCATACATTCACACATACTTTATATTCTCATGTTGTTGAGCTCGTTATTTTATTGTATCTTTTATTTGTCCTTATTCTTTCTTTCATACTATGGGATCCACTCTCAGTTCCGAGTCAGCAACACAGGACCATGAGCATTATCGAGCAGTACGGTGGCAGCTGTAGCAGTGTTATTGTTGTACAATTCGGAGATATGCATGTATAAGGCTTTATTGAGCATATCATCTCAACCCGGCTTCATAAACACCTTTTTTTTTTTTTTTTTTTTTTTTTGTTTTTCTTATCGGTTTCTTGTTGCTTCATTGAGGTTAGCTGGCAAGAAAGAGCGCTGTAAAACGTCAAGAATTCATTCAGCAATCACAAATTGCCTATAGATTGGGGGATGGTGCCAAAGCAAAAGGTATACATACATGCTGTAAATGCACCCAACTCTTTTTTTGCCTTTATGTTATTTTGTATTCTATCGTGTTCTTCTGCTGAACAATTGCATGCATCAACTTTGCATGTAGAACTTTCGTTAAAAGCAAAGGAGTATGAGCGTGAAATGATTCAGTACAACAACAAAGCAAAGGATATTGTCTTTAAAGGTAAGGATTCTTTTTTTTTTTTTTTTTTTTTTTTTTCTATAGTTGTCTATGTCTATTAACTACAGTGCATCGGATAAAACTAATCTCTATTTTTTTATTTTTTATTCTTACTCAAGTCAATAATGCTTCCAGGGCACCTAATGAACTGGATTTGCATGGTCTCAAGGTTAAAGAAGCCCTAGAGATTGCACGCGACCGAATAGAGTTGTTTATCAGGAACAACGAGAAGGAGTTGATCATCATTGTGGGTCAAGGAAGGAATTCATTGAATGGTGTCGCGAAGATTAAGCCAGCAATCACAGAGATGATGAGTGAATTTAAAGTCAAGGCTACGCCCAATAAGCCGAATGCTGGGTGCATTCTGGTCGAGCGTTTGCACTCAGGCGAAGGAATTGATTTTTCCTGGATCGATTCGTTTTTTCGACATGCGGTTCAGAAGCTGTTTCGATCTATCTTTGGGTGAAGAATCCTTTTTCCCTTTTCCTTTTCCTTTTCCTTTTCTATCTTTGAATACAATGGCAACAAAAACAACAAAAAAAAAGCCTTGTGTTGTATTATCTGTGTAAAATATAAAAAAGATCATTAATATTTCCAATGCCCAATAAGTATCCCCGCCTTTTTTTGTTTTGTGGCATTGCAACGATTTTTTTTTTTTTTTTTTAAAAAAAAAAATGGCTGTGTTTGTCGTTTGCCTTTTTTCATTTCTTGTCGCACAGACATCGAAAGTGGCTTTTTTATTCTCCGCTCTCAGACTCAGTAGAGCATAACGACCATTTCTTTTTGCATGCAACTTTTTTTTTTTTTTTTTTTTTTTGTCACATTCCTTTACCTTCTCTTGCTGGACAGAAAACTACAACAACAACGATAGCTGGAAAAGAGAGCATTTGTGGGTACTTTGCACCCAAAGCCATCTAAAAAGAAAGAAAGAAAAAGAAAGCAGAGAACACAATGTCCTCAGGACTGGCACATTCCGTACCACCATTACAAATTAATGCCAAATGTTGCTCGAGATGTGGCAAAGACTTTCACCTCTTTCGCTCAAAGAAGAATTGCTATAACTGCGGTACGCAGGAAAAAAAATAAAAGAAAGGAAACTAGCAATGGAATAAAAAAAAAAAAAAAAAAAAAAGCTAATGGAAAATGTCAAAAGAATGCTTCATCTCATCAACTCAATGTGTCTTCATCGCTCATTTGCTAGGAAGCATGGTTTGTGAAAGTTGTAGCGAATTCAAAGTAAAACTCCCACAGTTCGGTTATAATCAGTAAGTACGATAGCTTGTTATGATCAGATGACATCTTGACGGGACAGTGAAAGAACTAACCTGACTCAATTTTCTCTCATAGTGAGGTTCGTTGCTGTTCTCACTGCGCTCATTTCCTAAAAGGTAATTTCTAATTGAAACTGTAATCTCGAGGGGGGAGAATAATACTTGCAACGATTTTTCATCTGTATGAGTTTTTTTCCCTCTTTTTTTTCATAATAGTCTTTAAAATGGATTACGCAGCACTGTCGAAATTGAACATCAAAACCTTACGTGGATATCTACGCTCATACAACATACCAACTCAGGGCATGCTGGAGAAACAAGGTCAGCATAAGCAAGGAAAAAGAAACAAAAAAAAAAAAAAAGAAAAAAAAAAGAAAAAGGCAAATCCATGTATATCACCGATTTGGGTTGGATTTATATTAATAATGCCGTTTCTGTTTTTAGATTTGATCCAGGCAATACAGAGTTATAAACCGATTCCTGAAGCATCTGAAGTTTATTTTCGACAGCATTTACCTAGTACACCAGCAAAATCATCGTCTCTATTAGAAGAACTAACGGGTTTGGGCAGGTCCGAGTCACCCAGTGGATCGTCAGATGGATCTTCATCATCAAACACTGGAGAGGGCTTTCTCAACGACATTGACAGGTTTTTTTCACGACTCTTTGGATCAGAGGATCAACAGTCGTCTTCTTCCCCTCAGGCAAACCGGCCTCGTCCCCAAACCCAACCACAACCTCGACCCCAACCTCCACCGGGCGCATCCTACAGACCCCCTCCAGGAAATCCCCCTCCAAGAGCGCAAACACGAGCATCTCAACAACGAAATGTACCTCCACAACAACCTCCACGACCTAGCACAATGCCTAATACACCTCTAACGCCTAATACGCCTGCATCCTCATGGTCTCAAACATCCCAGTCCCCTACACAGCCAAAGTTAACACTAGAGGAGCTTTTAGCATCAAGAACAGATCCCTCAACTCTCTCAATCAAAGTCATCAAAGGACTTCTGGATGATAGCTGTGTTACATACGTCGGCGTTGTTGAGAAAAAAGATCTCGTGGAGAGACTCCAAAAGCTGATCGACAATACCAAAGCAGAGAAAGCAATGTTGCAGGAGCAGGAAGCATTGTCAGCATTAGGGTCAAACAAGCCAGCAGAATCATCAAAATCATCTAACAGTAAGCACGACGATGATAACCTTTGTAAGATTTGCTGTGATGCCGCTTTGAACTGTGTTATGCTCAACTGTAACCACATGTCAACTTGCATGGACTGGTATGTGGCTCTATTGGAATTGGTGTTTAATAGTTGTTGAAGATATCTTGTCTTGATGCCTCATCTAACTCGACTTTTTTTTTTTTTTTTTTTTTTATCCCCAGTGGTAAACTCATTCTGGAGGGCTCGAGGATGTGTCCTATATGTAGGGAGTATGTAGTGAAACTTCTACACGTCTTTAGGGCTTAGTTTCCTTCTCCTACCCTTTCTTTTTTTTTTTTTTTTTTTTTTTTTCTAGCTAGTACAGAGAAAACAGAGAAATGGCTCCACCTCCTCATGGCACTGTGCATTATTCCTACGCGACGCGTGATAATAAAAAATTAAATAAAAAAAGTAGCCACGTGACGCTTTCCCCTTACCAGTCCCCTGTCATTTTGTGGAGGAGATGCTGCCCCACTCTCAGGTTCAATGTCTCTCTTCTTTTTTCTATTTTCTTTCAACACACTCGAATATGGCGCGATCAGGATCTCCTAATGAAATGGGCAAGTAGTCATCGTCATACTTGGCTCTCATTTTAAATCCGAGCTGCATGGAATATACCTTGACTTTGGGCTTTTCTTTTTCTTTGTTTCGTTTTTTCACTGACATTCATGCTCTTCCACTTTTATTTTATAAAAAAAAAAAAAAAAAAAAAAAAAAAAAAAAAAGACGGCGGCTTGGAAGCAAATGCCATTACTGAAGAGAAGCTCATCAATGAGGAGTACAAGATCTGGAAGAAGAATTCACCTTTTCTCTACGACCTTGTTGTTACTCATGCTCTTGAGTGGCCCACATTGACCTGCCAATGGTTGCCCGATATTGAGAGGTAGTAAAAAAAAAACAACAACGAGGGACGCTCTTGCTATAGGTCAACCGGTCTCAGGATATTGCACGTTGGGTGTCTAACCTATTCCTTAACCCAAATCTACTCAATTAGACCTGAGGGCAAGGACTACACTGTACAGCGTCTGTTGATTGGAACGCACACATCAGATAATGATCAAAATTATCTTCAGATTGCTCAGGTTCAGCTTCCATCGGACTCTACGCCAATAGACACTCGCAAATTTGATGATGAACGCGGAGGTAATTGATCTATCTGTATTGCCTTACAGTATTTTGATTCATCCAAAAGCCTTTTTTTTTTTTTTTTTCCTCCTTTAAACTAAAACAAGTCACTCTATTTGTTCACTCTAGAGGTCGGCGGCTTCGGAGGGACAGAGTGCAAGATCAGTGTGACGCAGAGGATCAACCATGAGGGAGAGGTCAACAGAGCACGATACATGCCTCAGAATCCTGATATCATTGCCACAAAGACAGTATCGGGCGACCTCTTTATTTTTGATCGTACTCGCCATCCATCACAACCTGCTGCTGGGGGTGTCTGCTCACCAGAGATCCGCCTAAAGGGACATACCAAAGAAGGGTAAGCTGCTTTCTCTCGAAAACAAGGTGTGTTAAGTTAGACATGTTCTTGTTTTTCGACTAGGACGGCTGATTGTATTTATTTCATTTCAATAGATATGGTCTTTCATGGAACCCTAACCTACAGGGACATTTGATCAGTGCTTCGGAGGACACCACTGTGTGCCATTGGGACATCAATGCGGCTACTAAGGAGAAAAAGGTGCTGGACGCTCTTAGAATCTATCGTGGCCACACTGCCGTTGTCGAGGATGTTGCCTGGCATGCTCTTCATGACAGTCTGTTTGCCTCTGTCGGCGATGACCAACGCATGTTAATGTAAGTAGCAACTACATCATTGTTTTCAAAACTGCATACATGAATAGAATTGGCTGATCTAATAAATATATATTTGCTCTATTTTCATTGAAATCACTTCTTAGTTGGGACACTCGCTCGACATCTTCTGATAAACCTGTTCACAACATCCACGCTCACGTCGCAGAGGTTAATTGTGTGGCATTTAGTCCCAGCAGTGAGTTTATTTTGGCTACTGGATCTGGCGACCGCACAGTAGGTCTTTGGGATCTTCGCAATCTGAAGATCAAGCTGCACTCGTTCGAATCTCATCAAGATGAGATCTTGCAATTGGCCTGGTCACCCCATAATGAGACTATTTTGGCTTCTGCAGGAGGAGATCGTCGCATCAATATTTGGGACCTTAGCAGGATTGGAGAGGAGCAGACCGCTGAAGATGCTGAGGATGGTCCACCAGAGCTTTTGGTATGGATTGTAGAAGCCTTTTTTTCTTTTTCTTTTTCTTCTGGCACATTGGAAGCAGCGAGTGATTTATGATTGGGAGTGTCTTGCTAATACCAACTCTTCTGACGTCAATCATTTTAGTTTGTTCATGGAGGACATACCAACAAGGTTTCAGACTTTTCATGGAACATGAACGAGCCTTGGGTCATTGCCAGTACTGCTGAGGATAATATCTGCCAAGTTTGGCAAATGGTATGGAGAGAGCAATTCAGATGGACCATGCTTGCATTTTAAATTATTGTGAATGAAATGAACTAGTTTTGCTAACTATTCTATACTTGCCGCTTGTCTTTTTTTAATGGTAATCATTTAGGCAAGTAATATCTATAATGCTGACGATGCCGAAGTTCCAGCGAACGAATTGGAATAAAAAAAAAAACAAAACAAAAACAAAACAAAAAAAAAAAAAAGAAAAAGAAAAAGAAAAAGAAAAAGAAAAAGAAAAAGAGAGTGCTTGAATTTCAAGCTAAAAGAAGAAATCCAGATTAATGTCTTCTTTCCATCGAGATCATCTAATAAACAGCTTGAATTCAGCGACAGACACAGCGGTCTATGTCGTGTGGATAATATTATTTAAAAATAGTTTTGAGATCTGCTTGGATATATGGAGCAGCTTGCATAATGATATGTTTGTTTGCGCTTTATAATTGTTCAGTGAGAACAAAGCGAAAGGGCATAGATTTGGGAAGATGATACGTTTCCAAGCTCCAAGAGCATCAAAAACAAGAGCGAATCAGATTGCTGTGGATCCTACAGGAGACTTTAAGTTTTGCTACTGCTTGGATAAAAAAAGGAAAGATCTTTTATTACCTTTGTTTTAGTTTGTGGAGAGGGAAAAAGTAGCGCTTTGTTTGAGTAAATTGTACATTGCAGCTACATATTATGTGTTACATACTGTCTCATTTGGAAGAGTGAAGTATTTGTCCATTCATATTTCGTCCCTCTTTGCCTCTTTGTAAACACTCAAAAGAGATGTGTCTCTTTAGTGTCGTATTGCGAGCTTCTACTGCAGTTCTTTCTCTACGGATCTAAAGCTTATAAATAAGATGGATCTCCAGATGTGTCGTGGTATGATTGGTAATAGGTCTGTTTTCTTTTTCTTTTGCAACAAGTTTTATAATACAGTTTTTATTCCCATGTTCCTGAGGTCTATCTAGTCCGGCGAACTGAATTTCGTGAGCTGTGCATTCTTATTAAATAAACTGAAGTTGATATGGGTTGACTCCAAATATTAACAAGTCGTGTCTTTTTTTTTTTTTTTTTTTTTTTCCCTTTCTTTCTTTATCTGACTGTGGTAATAGTTGCTCTGTCATGCCGTGTTCTCGTCCAGTCCAGTTGGGTTTGCTTCAATTGAGATTTAATATGCAAATAGATATTGTTTAGTCGTATACATGAATGATTCCGTAAAGCAATGTCCAGAAGAGGATATAACTCAATAATCCGCCAAGGACGCCTTCAGTGAAAACATCAAGAGGTTGACGGAAGTAGAGTGAGGGACGAGCCTTGGCTTTGATAGCAAAGATCAGGAAGGAGAGGAAAGCGGATCCGGTGAAGTAAAAGATAAATCCAGACCAATTGGTCAAGCCGAGAGTTCCAGCAGCGATTCCCAAGATGGCAGAGTATGATGAACGGATGAAGGTCATGGTCTGAGAATTCTTGGCAATGAACATGTCGACGTATAAGGCGTCGTCCGGGTTGATTTGTTGACCAGACATGGTTGCTGAATGAATGCTGTACTTCTTTTGTTGTTTTGATACTACTGAGGAATCTGGATATATCTCTTATGAATCCCTCTGCTGCAGTGTCCGTATCTGTTTCCAGTCTTGAAAATAAAGAAGAAACGCGGTTCTAATCGTGAGACACGAGACGATAACAGACAATGGAGCAGATGTAGATGAGAAGTAAGGGATGATTAAAAAAAACCTTGTCAAGCCTAAAGTCCATGCGATATTTTTGATACAGAAACGTGATTTAGAGACACATGACATGGTGGCGAAGACAATAATTTGTCCATTGGTCCAAAGGTCATTTGCTTCGTTTAGTCAACATGGCTCTGACCACACAACACACAGAGAGCGTCGTGTAAAAATAAAATATATTTGAATCCACTCTTTTTTTTGGAGTCAATTTCATTCTTTTTCCTTCTTCTCTCTTCTTTTTCCTTTTCCTCCTCACTTGCCATTCTCCTTCTCACCAACACTCTCTTCTTCACCATCCTCAATCAACACTTCTACTAAGGTAAATAACGTGAAACATGATTCATCTTTATTTTTATTATTTTATGCAGCATATATTGCATCTCTTTATTAAACTTTCTCATGCTGATGCTGAATTGCCTGTCATCTCTTTCTTTCCTTTCCGTCAAGCAGCTGTCTAACGAATATACACATACACATATCCATATTTACTAGAATCAAAAACATATACACCATGACTTCTCCTCTTGACGCCCTCGATATGTCCCTTGCTGACATCATCAAGACCAACAAAACCACCAAGCGTACCCGTAACACCAACAACAAGGCTGCCTCTAAAGGCAGTGGTAGCACCCGCACATCAGGTGGTCCTATTCGTAACGCTCGGGGTAGCCGTGACAGAAAGAAGAAGCCCTTCAAGTCTGGTGTGGAGCAGTACAAGGGCAAGGTCAAGGCCGCACCTGCTGCCCCTCTTCACACTTCTGTCATCCGACAGAGCGTTCCCGATGGCTCAAAGATCCAAATTTCCAACCTCGACAACCGAGTCACTGCTGAAGACTTGAAGGTAATTTTCACCTGAGGAATAAGGAACGAGGTACTCCTTCGGATCCTCTATCCTTCAACGACTTCTTTCGTCTTTTTCGAGTCCCAGTGGCATTCGTCCTCTGTCTGAATCTCAAGTCGTGTTGGCCGCTCGTATATCGGATTCTTTTTGTTGTTAAAGAGACATACAGAGCAAGAAAGACTGAAGAATTGGAGGGAATGGAGGTGGCACGAGTAACAGCGGATTGATGTGTAGCAGGATGGCAGCAGATGCTGATTGCAGGTTATCTATTGGAGAGCCAGCATGAAAGGTTCTCGACTGCCTACCAACCTGCTTACTTCTTTGTCTTTGCCATCATTACTCAGCGCTCTCTATGAGGACCACCATCAGTTATTTTATCGCTCAGTCGTGCAATGATGATCTTCCTTCAGCCATCCTTGTTTCGGGTTGGCAAGGCTTTAGCACAGCAAGCCACTCAGTATTGTGCAACGTTACGTGGGATGAATTTTTTTTTTCTTCTACTTTATTCGACGTTTTGCACTGGATTCAGAGGGGGGGTCAGCGAGTGTTGTATCCATCCAATGCTCAAGTAGCTAAAGTGATGTGATCGTATTAGGGTTTATGAGCAAGCAGGACATAGTTGGCGAAATTGTTGGTATCTCACCTATTCTTTGCCCTGTTGTCATTCTGCTTTGACTCCTTCCCACACTCACTCTTTAGAGTCATGCATTATGGATGAGGAAGCTCTATCCGACTCTTTATTTCCCCTTTCCATTTTCCCTTTTTACTCTAATTTTGAAGAGAAAAAGAAGGGAAGCTGAGCATTCGAGGGCAATGAGGTTGATTTAAACTCACTCTTTTGTCTACATGGACGTATGAGTTCCGAGCGCTTGACTTTGACGGATGGAGCAGCGAAGAAATTCAGCTCATCACAACAGAAGAACAGACGGACCAATGCATTGCACGGGATGGGCTCAAGGACAAATGTCCCTATATAGTTTATTTTTGTTGAGCAAGGCGTATGACGCCATCCAAGCAACGATTTGACCGCTCACCCACCCTCCGTCCTCATCCCCTTACGTTTTCCGCTGCGTGCCCTATTTTTCTTTTTCTTGGATATGGCTCGTTTTTTTATTTTATTAGGTTGTTTTTACTTCCAGAGTTGGACCGCTCAAGAAGTGCACTCTTGTGTATGATCAGCATGGAAAGTCTACTGGAACAGCCTCCGTCCACTTTACTCGTGTTGGCGATGCTGCCATTGCTATGCAGAAGTTTAATGGAGTGCCCCTGGATGGTAAGTATTTTTTTTTTTTTTTTTTTTTTTTTCAGCATTTAAGCATATTCTTCTTAATGAGCAAAAAAAAAAAAAAAAAAAAAAAAAAAAAGGCATTATATTGAAAACAACATGTAAAACTGTTATTAGGTCGTCCTATGAAGATTGAGTTGATTGTCGCTCCTGGTGCAGCCCAAGCGGTTCTCGGTTCAGGAAAGCCACCCAAGTATGTCATCGACATTGCACATGATCTTTAATTTTGTTGATTTTTTATGCGTATTGAAAGTTTAGCGTGGTGCTAATCTGAGACGATATGATGTATTTTCTCTGTAACATCATAGAGCTGCAACCAGTAATCAAGGACAACAGAAGCGTGGTGGTGGAGCAGCAAACCGTGGTCGTCGTCCTGCTCGTGGCGGTCGTAAGCAGGGTACGAAGAAGGAACCCAAGACTGCAGATCAGTTGGATGCTGAGATGAACAGCTACATGCAGGTCGACTCTTAAAGAGCCATTATTGAGCTCACCCTTTATAGTTCTCATGGCAGACCAATAAGCTGTGCTTATTTTGTTTTTATATTCTTTTACCCTTCACATTGTCGTTTCATGTTCTTTGCCTCACTTGTAATAATAAAAAGGAAAAAAAAAAAAAAGTATAATCTTAATTACGAATCTATTAATAAACAATGTATATCTATGTGGTCTATGAAGTTTATTTCTTTTTTGCCCTTTGGGTGTTGAGGAGTTTGCTTGTTTGTTGTCGCCACACTACGCCTCGTTATTATCGATTGGCCACAAATCTTTTGCATTGATGTGTGGACTCGGCCGCTGACAGAATTCACTCCCTTTTCTGAAAGGCCTGCATGTTATTTTTATCTTTAAATATCCATTCTATTTTTATACAACAATTCTTCATTGCTTGCTGCGACTAAAATGAACCAGACTTTATCCAATTTTGACCGCGATGTACGGTTGCGACACCAGATACATCTGTTTAAATACCAAAAACATGTAATGCTACAAGGCAGGGCTGAGCAAAGAGCAAAGAACTAAGGTAAACAATGTATTAATCAATGGGTTGCAAACAACAACAGCTACAACAAAAGAAAAAAAAAAAAAAAAAAAAAAAAAATAGAACACGAGGACTGATTTTTATTATGGCACCTTAGAGGACATTGGCCAGCGCGGCAGTGTCAGTGTTGGTTACATTGATGACAGTGATGATGGTGGCAATAGCAATAGCAACAATCGTGGCGGTGAAAGTGAGGGCGAACAGGACGGAGAAGAAGGTGTTATAAATGTCAGAGAAACTCGACAGTCCTTGTTGCCACATTAACAGAGACCTTGCCTTTTTCTTCTTTCTCCCCTTCTCCTTTTCCTTCTTCTTTTCCTTCTTCTTCTTCGCCTTCTCCTTCACCTTCACCTTCTCTTTCTTCTCTTTCTCTTCCCTCTTCTCTCTCTCTCTTTTTTTTTTTTTTTTTTTTTTTTAGATTCTTCTTTTTCTCCGTTCAAAAAAATTTACACGCTTATTGAGGATCAGTTTCTTCCTCGACTCTGCAGCAACAGCAAGAGCGACAACAGCAATAGCAGTAATAACAAGAAAATCTTATGACACATTCGTCGAGTAATTCTACTCCCTATCCTCCACATGAAACGCCTATGGTATATCCGTCAGAGACTTTACCTCCTCATTCTTCTTCACCTTCTCGTCCTTCTTCAATATCAGAGCCACCTCCTTCATATGATTATATTTCGAGGTTGATGGGGCACTTTGGATGGAATCAAGGAACTAGTACCACAGATACAGATACAGATCGACAACACCTTCGGGGACAACATGATGAAGATATCGACATCGAGGCTGACAATGGCAATGGCAATGACGATGACAATGACTGGCAGAGCCAGCGTCATGTCACTATCAACATTGAGCCTATTCAGATCAATAATGAGGCCATTCCTGCTACTACGGCCACTACAGCCACTACAGCTACTACAGCTACTACAGCTACAACTACAGCTACAGCTACAGGCATAACTACAGTTATCACTGCCGCTAATGTCGACATTGGCTCTGAAGCCTCATTGACCAACAACAACAACAACAAAAACAAAAACAACAATAGTAATAATAATAGCAATACCAGCGCTAACACCAACCGTCCTAATCGTATCATACTCAACAATCATACTAGTGCAAACGTCGATGACGATGAAGACGAACGTCGTTGTCGAATCTGTTTAGAGACGGATGATGATAAGGATTCAGAATCGGGTCTATTGATCTCGCCCTGTTTATGTAAAGGATCATGCAAATACATTCATTTGGGGTGTCTGACTAAATGGCGAAAGATGTCACCCCGAGCCTCCAGTTCATTTTCATGTGATACATGTCATTACCATTATTCATTTTCAAGACCCTGGATAGCGAATGTGTTGGCGAACCCTTGGTTCCTTCATGTGGTGACTGCGATGATGTTCCTGAGCTTAGGTTATGGATGTGCATGGATAGGACGAGAATTGGATTTGAGACACATCTGGGGATGGAAAGGATTGGTAGCGGAAAGGTTGAAGTACGGGAAGAATAAGGAGGAGATGGTTCTTGTCCTTGGATTGGATTGGATGGATTTTGTTTGGGGGTTTGTGATGATGGCAGTGATAGGATTGATGGGCATGGTGGTGGGGGGATGTATTTGGTTGTGCGATGATACACCGTACGATGAAAGGAGAAGAAGAAGAAATGGAGGGGGAAGAAGGGGTGGTGGAGGAGGCGGATACGGAAGCGCAGGAAATGGAAATTCAGGAGGAAGATTTGTGGACTGTTGTAATGTTTCCATGGATTGTTGTAGTGGGGTACGATGTAGATCATGTTGTGACGATTGTGATGAGGGGATCCTAATAGTCATTGCTATTCTTATCCCCGCCTTGATTATTGCAGGGTAAGTTTTTTTTTTTTTTTTTTTTTTTTTTTCTTTTTTCTTTTTTTTTTTTTTTTTTATATATATCTTCCACTGCGATGAATGCGGATGAAATTATTTCTTGGTCAAGAGTTGAGATATCTTTATTAATCGTTTTCTTTTTATTCTTCACATGAAAATATAGTACATTCGGTGCAATCGCCGCCATCTACATAGTCATGGCAAGATTTAATACTCGAGCACTGGACTCCATGCAAGAGGTAAAAAAAAAAAAAAAAAACTCTTTACTTTTGAGACGGTGGTCTTTTTTTTTTTTTTTTTTTTTTTTTTTTTTTTTTTGAAAATGTTATTAATCATGCCCCATTCTTTCTTTTTTCCTCTCATCTTTACTTCTTCTTTCAAGACCATCCTTGAGGTCAAATAGTAATATATAAAAAAAAAAAAAAAAAAAAAATAATTATTAGAGTTGTATAGTTTTAGCAAGTTATGCAAATAGTTGAATGAGAAAGAAAGTTGTCAAATAGGGTGGTGGCATGTTGAGTTGGAGTGGATGGAACGGCATGGTTATTTTATCGCCTTGTTGACGTATCCCAGGTAGCCTTCCAATGCCTGCACAGTCTTTGCTCTAGTGCTTCGGCGATGCTGTTCCCTCTGAAGTTGATTTAATAGGTCCTGTTGACGACGCTGCATACCACCCACAATCAAATCATAATGAGATTTCAATGCGGCCAACAGCGCATGTTCTCGTTCACCCTTTGCATTTAACCAATGAAGGAGTGTATCGATTTGTTCCGGTTCGCTATAATAACTCCATTTTGTAGCACTGTGTTCCACGACTTGGGTTTCATCATATGGTTTATCCTTGATATGGTTGTTGAGATGATGCGAATATCCAGATCCATTCGTCAAACCGGCACCGTTGAGGACTTTAACATCCCCATTGTTATCTTCGTCATCGTCAGTGTCAAGGGCTCGTTCCTTCTCCAGCTGTAGCCTTCTCTCCTTTGCCTCCTTCTCTGCCGCTTCCAAACCCTTTAGGATCTCCCTCTCCTGGGACTTCAGCAAATCTCCCAATTCACTATCGGGGTCCTCTATCCGTTGTCGTTCCAATATCTTCTCCTTGTCAGCTCTGACGCGAATTGTTTCCAGATCCAGGAAAGAGGGTGATTGGATATAAAGTCGATCGGTAGCATGATTCATGGTGATTCCATCAAAGTACCAATACCGATTATAGAACCGATCCTTGCCCAAGGGTTTCACACGTGCGATCGCATACCGACGAACATCTCGATCCACTTGATCTTCCTTTCGGTTCAATGCATTCTCCTTATCGGTCAATTTCTTTCGAGCATCCGAACGAGCCTTTTGTTCTGCAGATCGTGCTTTTGAAAGTGCCCGTTGACGCAATAGATCCTGATTCCGACGGGCTTCCTGTTGTTCGCGTTCGAGTTGTTGACGTCTTAGTTTCTCTGTCCGTGACAAACCCTCGAGATCGCTGTCCATATCATGAGATGGAGTCGATGGTTCAGGTGTCGCGGCCGCACTGCGATGTTGTTCGAGTTCCTGTTCTGCTTTCTCTAGCGCCTCACTCTTTAACTCTGAAATCTCTTGCCGCTCAAATTCCGCCCAGTCCGATTGTCTATGTTAAAAAAAAGGGAGGGAAAAAAAAAAAAAAAAAAAAAAAAAAAAAAAGAGATTAGTTCCTCATTATGAAAAATAAAATAATATATAAAGGGTCTTCCTCTTTCCTATACACGTAGTGATACTTACAGTTGTCGTCTCTCTTTGTTGAGTTCAAACTTCAAAAGTCGGAGTGCTTTGAGTTCTTCACGACATTGCTCCATAAAGTGTCGAATAGTACTCGTGCCAGCTGCTGTTTCGACCAGGAAGACAAGGATACTCAATTTGTCTTCTAGAGGTAATGATGGGAACAGCAACTCAACATCTTCGCGTTGTGTTGATTCATCTGGGACAAGGTGATTCAAGATTCGATCAACATTAGGGATAGCTTCGAATGATCCAAGCTGTTTTTTTTTTAGGGAAAAAAAAAAAAAAAAAAAAAAAAAAAAAAAAAGGGGGCGTTATTACATGTTGGCAACCAAAAAAAGGTCATATTCTAATTGGAGAGGGGGGTTTTTTTTTTTTTTCCTATGACATTACCTCGTTAACAAGTCCAACAAGAACAGCTTCCCAACCTTCTCGAGGAGGAGCAATCAATTTCTCATCCCATCCTTGACCCACAACAATGACCCGTTCATTAATAGGTCGATGAGAGACCTTACGTCGTTGAATATACTCATCATGACCATTGAGAGACATGTCGCCATCGTCCATGATACTACTATTGTTATCATCATCATCTGTCATGACACTGTTTTCTCGTTCAAGGGCTGCTGTTGCTGCTGCTGAAGAAAAAGCTGCTGCATTGGGTCCGACAGAATTTGCGTTTGTAGTTGTTGATGAGCTGAGTAGGATAGGTTTTGCAATGCCTATGAGACGATCCTGAATAATGACATTCATCAAGGCAGAATGGTATTCTGCTACCATGACACTCGGATGTTGAACGTCTGTATGAGCCAATGAATCTTCGAAATCCTTTAGTCCAAAGGGCGAAAGTTTTAGAGGTGAACTGTACGAGTTTAAGAATTGCCAGACCATGATGAGAGCTTCAAAGGAATCATGGGGTACGATGGCGGAATCTCTTTGAGCCTTTGGACGTGTTAAAATCTGTCCTTGTCCATGTTCTTTTCCATCTTTTTCTTTTTCCTCTGATTTAATATTGTTTGCGATTAGTTGTTTGGTATCCAAATCTAAATCCTCGATGGGATATTTGATAGGTTTGATGACTTCGAGTGGAGGTGCTGATGTGTCTTCTTCCTGTTTTAATTTTTCGGAAGTATTATTATGATTATCTTTTTTGATTTTCTTGGCACTTGACAACTCTGGTGCTGGGTCTGCGCCTCCCTATACAACCAAGTCATTTAAAGCAGATGGCAAAAAAAAAAAAAAAAAAAAAAAAAAATTAATGTCACTGCAATCTGGATGCTCTCCTTTCACTTTGCTTTTTTTTTTTTTTTTTTTTTTTTTTTCTCTTCTTTTAATTACCTTCCGTTTTTTTAGCTTGGTGAATGCTGAATCTCTTGCTGCTTGAAGATCCGCTGGAAGGTTGGTTTCGATTCCATATTTTTTGCATAGTGAAGGCTAAACCAAAGGTAAAGGTATAAATATAAAAAATTTCATTTAGAGTCAGTACAGCTTTAAATATAATAAGTATACTGATTGCTGTTGTAGGTATTTTTTTTTGTTTTTGTTTTTGTTTTTGGTCTTACTACATTACCTTCACGATCCACGGAGCACCAAGATAGGGTTCTTTTGAAGAGCATTCACGGATATACTTTCGCAAGATGTTCTTATTGAAAGCCAAACGATCACGACTATTTAAGGATGAAAATAATAAAAGAAAAAAAGAAAGTGTTGAGGTAAAAAGGATAAGTATTTGATGAGACGAATTACCAAGTCATATGACATTTTTTTTTTTTTTTTACTTGAGGAGAGAACAATCGACAACGCGTTTCATGTCTTGGATAAGTTCACCATTCTGATCAAGAACTTGAACCAAATACTGTCCTGGGACTTCAGGTGTCTCTGCTCCATTGATGACCGTTGTCCATTCCTCTGGTGGTAGAATTTTGATGATCATCGCAGAATAACTAGTAAAAGGAATTGAAAAGTAAGAGTAAAAATTGATATTTTTAGTCCCTTCTTTTTCATCTTCATTTTTAATCTTCATTTGATCAGAAATTGCGAAAGATATTTTTTTTTAAAAAAAAGAGATAAAAACGAACGTACGCTCCTTTGTCCCATGTGACATTGACATGTTCATTTAAATAATACCGATTCTTGAATTTGTCAAATGCATCATCTACGACTGCGTCAATCCTGGCAGTTTCTAGTCAAGTCGAGTCGAGTCGAGTTGAGTCGAGTCAAGTAGAGTTAATAATAATAATAATAATAATAAACGGAAAAATTAAATGATCTCCCAGATTTGGTATAAAAATAGAGCTTCTACTTACGAAATTGCACAAATTCCAGTAATGGTTTTCGAAGTTGTGGTGGGAATTTGTTGGCTACCATTGATTTTTCCTTCTGTTCTGATTCAAGGGCCTGTTCATAAGTAAGCCCAGACTTTCCAGTAGTCTCACATTGCCAAGTCTTTTGTCGATAAAAGAAGTATCGATTGATGTAATCCCTATTTTTTAAAGAAAAAAAAAAAAAAAAAAAAAAAGAAACAGATCAGTCCGTTGATGATGGCGCGTAAAAGCAGTGGATTTAGGCCAAGTGGATCAGATATTACAAACATGTTTTGCGAAACACATAGGAATAGTGGTAAGTACAATAGAGAGTGAGAATTAAAAAAAAAAAAAAAAAAAAAAAAAGGTATTCGGTAGCAAAGGGGCTATGGCAGCTAGGATTTTAAAAACATACTCATAGGTGGTAAAGATCTCGTTGGTAAATCTCATCACATAGACTGGGGTGTTGTTGTCAAAGTCATCCGGATTTGGTGGAGGCACCGGCTTGATTGCCTTGCGTTTCAACAGTGGCATGTCGGGTTTTGCTTTGTCTTTCTTTCACACGCACACACACACTTTGCAATGGCTTTTTACTCCCTGCCTGGTTCTAGGCAGATTAGGGAGAGAGGAGAGTAGGGAGGAGGGGGGATCTGATACTGGTTAAAGTCACAGTGCTGAATGGACAAGTGATGGCAAAGAATGGATGTGTGTAAGAGAGAATGAGAGAGTGAGTGAGGAAGAGATGGGGAAGGTGTGAGACAGATGCATTGACAGCCCGGAGGCTTGTCAAATCCAAATAAAAAAAAAATACTTTTTTTCTTCACAGTGAGGTGAAGGAGAGATAAGAGAGAGAGAGGGTTTACTAAGACCTTTAGTGGCAATCCTAAATTCATACAAGTCTATGTTTTTGTGCTATGAAATCTACTAATCCTATAGAGAATATGGATGCAATCCATCTGCTTGCTTTGCATAGGTGATCTATTTAAGTAATGGATCTATTGATATATATATATATATTTATATTTATATAAATATATTGTCTATGCATGTAGTTGATACCCTTTGGAGGAATGAGATCGAGGGAGAGAAAAAGAAGGACAACAAAAGGAGTTCATTGTGGAGTGGTGTTTGGGATAAGGACAGGGATAGGGACAGGGAAAGGACAGATCAGACACTGTAATAAAAAAAAAAGCGCGACAATGAAAAAAGTGTGATTGTGCAAATGCCTTAGACATTTATAAATTTATAAATTTATTTTATTTAACGCGTTTAAAGATAAAAATAAAAAAGATATATTTTTTGATTTTACAAGAGTTAAAAAAAAAAGACGCGTTGCATAGGACACTATTTTGCTCCAAAAAAGGTTCTGCGCTGTGATTCGTCTGTTTCGGTATAATGGATTTGGGGGTAAATTGACTTGAACTGTCACAAATACTGACGCTAAATCGCCTCGCCCACATTTTTTTTTTTTTTTTTTTTTTTTTTTTTATTTCAACTTGCTTTTTTCTTCTCTGTACATGGTCATCTCTCACTTCTCTTTTCATTCCTTTTTCATCTAATCAACCCTACGCTGGAAAACCATCCTAACCAACCTCACTGCTTTCTTTCTTTCACCTCAGGAACAACCAACTGCTTTTTTTCTATTCAACCCTTGCTTACAAAGCTTTCTTACCTCAACTTTACAACTTTTTTTTTTTTTTAAAAAAAAATCTCACTTACAACCATGGTCGCTTCAAAGAAAGACGAATCTGCCGCACCTGCTGCACCTGCTGCCACAAAGGCTGCTGCCCCAAAAAAGACTAAAGCCACTGCTGCTGCTGCTTCCAAGAAGGAGGCTGACCACCCTACTTACAAGGTATGTCATGTTCTTTTTTTTTTTTTTTTTTTTTATAGAGGAAAAAAAAAATTTAAAAAAGCTGGCTCAGGACCATGGCAAAATCATATGGCTTCCAAAAAACAAAAAAAAAAAAAAAAAAAAAAAAGACAGCAAGATGTCTTCAATGATACAACAAGCTGCTATCGATTGCAGAACAGGGAAGGAGAGAGAGAGGGTATACTATGACATTAGTCTGACAAAATTTCAGAAGCGACGCTCTGATGGCGACATTCCTCACTATCATTCTTTGATATTCTTTTGCTCCTATCCCGATATTCCGAGGGTGGGAAAAACAAAAAGTTGACGGGGGGTTACCCTTTCTTGCATTCCTCCCCTTCCATCCCCCTCACAAAAAAAAATATAAAAAAAAGAATAAATATGAAAGAGAGAGAGAAATGGATGGAAGAATATCGAAAAACAAAAACTAAACAATCATTTATATCTCTTTTTTTTTTTTTTTTTTTTTTTTTTTTTTTTTTAATTCTAACTCGATGACCTATCTCTCTCCTTTTTGCCTTTCAATTACTCCTCAATGAACACAACATTGACGCGCATAATAACAGGACATGATCGTTGCTGCTCTCCTTAATCTCAAGGAACGCAACGGTTCATCGCGTCAGGCTTTGAAAAAGTACATCCATGGCAACTACAAGATCCGCGAGAACTTTGATATGCATTTCAACGCTGCTATCAAGCGCGGCGTCGCCAATGGTGATTTCACCCAGCCCAAGGGTCAGTCCGGTCCCATCAAATTAGCAAAGAAGGATCAACCCAAGAAGAAGGAGGTCAAGGCAAAGCCTGCTGTCAAGAAGGCTGCTCCAAAGAAGGCCGCTGCCCCAAAGAAGCCTGCTGCTGCTGCTCCCAAGAAGGCTCCTGCCAAGAAGGAGACCGTTGCCAAGGTATCAAACAGCAGGTTTTTCTTTTTCTTTTTTAATTATTTATTTTAAATCCGATAGTCCTCTTTTGGAGCTGGTGGTTCGCTCCTTCTTGGGGGAACCCTCACTTTTCTGACTTTTCCGAAATTCATGTGACCCTATCAAAAGAAAGAAAAAAAGAAAAACTTGTTCGAAATGACTTACTGTTTTCCATCTTGAACATCCAATGAATAGAAGGCTGCTGCCACTGCTGTCAAGAAGGCCGTCAAGAAGGCAGAGACAAAGAAGACTGAAACAAAGAAAGCTGCTCCTCCAAAGAAGGCTGCTACTGCTACGACTGCCACTGCCACCAAGAAGGCTGCTGCTGCACCCAAGGAAAAGAAGGCAAAGGCTGCTGCACCCAAGAAAGCTGCTGCCACTAAAGCCTAAACTGCTTTTTCTTCCTTCTTTTTTCTTTTCTTTTCAGATTAGGATGTTCATGACAAAGTAATACTCCTTAATTCTCTTCACAATTGATTTGGAAGGTTGGAAGGAGTTCTTTTTTTTTTTTTCTTTTTTTTTTCTAGTTATTGTTCCCATTTAGTACTACTAGTCCATATGTTTCTTTATACTTTCAGTTTGCTCTGTAACAAAATTGTACTTTTTTTTTTTTTTTTCTTTTCTTTTCTTTTTCTTTATCATTTGAATAGTATATGTTTGAATAAACTGTGTTCACAAAAAGGGAAAATACCATGTACTCTTTGTTACAGAAACTTATTTATTTTCCAAATGACAACAGAATTGAATCTGACTGCATGGAATGGTGGGACAGTGGCTCTTGCGTGGGCTTTTTTTAATAAACTTTTTTTTTAAAATGAGAGAAGAAAAAAAAAAAGAAAAAAAGATAGAAATAGATATAGAAATAAGTTTTTCTTTGTTTGACAGCACAGCAGAGATCATTTTTGTTTACTTATAGCGGAGCATGGCAACTGAAGGGCAAATTTCTATACACTCTTTGCCACCATAAACCAAACAAAATCAAAACTATAAGAATAAATGGCTCAAATGAAAATACGCGTTCAGTTCTGTCTTTGTGAAAAATATATTTCAATATACATGTATCGTAAAGGGACGAATGAGATTGTTTACTGATTTACTATGATTTGTTTTTGATTATAGACTATAGTATGCCTTGAAGAATTTTAAAGTAGAACGGTAGCAGCAACGAGCTACAGGCCAAGGTGTGTGTAGAGTGCAATGAGACTGATACATAAAGCGTTGTACTGGCTCAAGCTCTCATGGCTTCTTGGTGTATTTAGCATTAAGCATCGCTATGTACGCTCACTCACTACTTCGTCTATCATAAATAGTAGTGGTTTAAATACTTAGTATCCTTCTGTTGACTGGGAGACCAAATAATGACCCATACAGTTGTTGAACGCTTGCATTAAGCTCATTTTCTGCGTATTTATTTCCCTTCAGTTCAAAATGTGCCCCTTATCTTTGCCAAGCTGAAGACTGCCCAAGATATGATTAAAAATTCTGGCTGTAATAACGTCAGTCTTAAGCATTTGCATTACTAGCAAGAGATAGGAATCATATCTTATGAAAGCTTGGCAGTTATTCTGGGTCAAACGCCTCAATGGTTTGCGAGATGGACTTCATGCCAACTTTATAATCTTCTTCGGCCATGATATGTGTCGAGTACTTGTTCTTGCAGCTGAGTTGTTGAATCGTCCCTTTTAATTTAATTGCTTAAAGCTAGAGACCTTCCTTATTCAATGACATACTTCAACTCATTGAAACAAGCAGTTCATATCGTACATGATGATAGTCGCGTGTTGGTCCCTAGCCTGGTGTGGTGCTCCAAAAATGCAGGAAGACATATCTGCAAACCTTTTAGGTTTATTAGAGGTGAGTGCAGCAGTACTAATATCTGAATTGGTGATACTAGTCAATGGCAATACTACTTTGTTAGTACATGTTCTTTAATGGCAGCAGTCTCAGAGACAGTGCGAGGCTGGATCCATGTGTGCACAGTTTCCCAAGATCACTTGATTTTGTTTATAAGCAGATCGTGGTGATGTCATGGTATTGTCTTCAATGCAGGAAAAACCTGCCGTCGGGTTTGCATTGCAAAGCTTGTTTGTTGTTTGGAAAAAGGGGACAGAAATGAGGCGAAGAGGCGAGACGATTTTTTTCCTTTAAAATATATGGCTTCGCCAATCTCTACTCCTTTCTTTTCTTTTATTGTCACTCTTTCCGGCCCATTCTTATTCACTATCATATACACACCACCGCAATTTCATACAAATCATAGCCGAAAGCAATGAGAATTGGTGAGAAAAGACTTCAGGCATTTCGGCTCATCAGCTTGGATGAACCATCGGTCCCGTTGTCTGGTATCAAACGCATCGGGGCTCGCTTCGACCATAAAACACAAGAGCATATCATCCTCTGGAACGATATTACATCCGTTTACAAGGAAGCAAACCATCTAGAAATCGGAGGAGAAATTCTATCATTCCTTGCAGATGAGGACTTTGAATAGTAAATTGACCCATCAGTGTTGCTTGTTGCACAGATGGATGGTATCTATGTTCTGGTGCTGTAAGGCATTTGATTTTAACTCGACCGTTGTAAAACTACAAAATAGTATCAAACCGCTCCGAATCCGTGCAGAACTAGATGGTGTACTAGATGTTGTCCTTCCCTCTCAAGCGGGTGTTTCAAGGGAGGTGGATACAACAGCAACAATACAACCAAAGGTAGACGGGTCAGTTATACCAGAATCGAGTGAAGTTATAGTCCTTAATTCTGACACAGCAACCAACAGCAATGACACCAAAAGCCTGGAGACAGATATGAAGGATCTTTCCATAAGAGAAGATGAGGCTGATTGTTCGACCGTAGCCGAGGCTCAAGGAGAGTGTATCCCAAGCAATGAATCAAAGGTTTCAGGAGAGAAAACTACCCTAGAAAGTGAAGAATTGGCGGTAGGGTTGACCAAAGCACTCAAAGAGGATGCCACGATCCAGATGATCCTAGGATACATGTTCTCAAGTGGGAAAGGGGCTCCACAAGATTATACAAAAGCATTTGAGTGGTACCTTAAGGCAGCTCACCAAGGAGAAGCTATTGCTCAATACAATGTCGGCCTCATGTATTATGAAGGCAAGAGCGTCCCACAAGACTATGCAAAAGCGTTTGAGTGGTATCACAAGGCAGCCGACCAAGGAACTGTCGATGCTCAGTACCATTTAGGCCTCATGTACTATAATGGCAACAGCGTCCCAAAGGACTACTCAAAGGCCTTTGACTGGTTTCTTAGAGCTGCTAATCAAGGAAATGCTAACGCTCAGCACTATCTAGGCCGCATACACAATAATGGCAATGGAGTCACCCAAGATTACTTAAAAGCCTTTGAGTGGTATCTCAAGGCAGCCAACCAAGGAAATGCCGACGCCCAGAGCTCTTTGGGTCTCATGTACCGTAATGGTAAAGGCGTCCCACAAGACTACTCAAAAGCTTTTGACTGGTACACCAAGGCTGCCAGTCAAGGACATGCAACTGCTCAGAATAATCTAGGTTACATGTACCGACATGGCAATGGAGTCACACAAGACTACACAAAAGCCATCGAGTGGTATCTCAAGGCTGCCAATCAAGGAAATAACTCTGCTCAGAACGCTCTAGGCAAAATGTACCGTAAAGGCAATGGCGTCCCACAAGACTACACAAAAGCCATCGAGTGGTTCCTCAAGGCTGCCAATCAAGGATATGCAGCTGCTCAGGATAATCTAGGAGATATGCACTATTTTGGCTATGGAATCCTACAAGATTACTTAAAAGCCATCGAGTGGTATCTCAAGGCTGCCAACCAAGAAAATGTCGATGCTCAGAATAGTCTAGGCGTCATGTACTATAATGGCAATGGAATTACAAAAGACTACACAAAGGCCTTTGAGTGGTATCTCAAGGCTGCCAACAAAGGACGTGCTAGTGCTCAACGCATGGTTGCCTCGATGTATCGAGACGGCAAAGGAGTCTCAAAGAACCTTGTTGAAGCAATAAAGTGGTACCAAAAAGCCGCTGACCAAGGTGATGTTGATGCCCAGGGAATATTAGACAAGCTCCAGTGTTGAAGTCTCTTCCGTATATGTAAAATGAAGTGCTCGTTGATACGCTGCGCTAGAGATAATTTAATACAGTTGGTTGTTTACTGGACTTGGCGGTTGTTGTATAACAACAGGCCTGAATTCAATATCAGTGACAACCTCATGCATAGCTTCTCCCATTTTATTTTTGCTTTATAATTATCTTCCAGATTTATTTACATACGACCGTTGCTCCCTTACGAAGCTACCTTCTCGTGAAATGGAGAAATAAAAACCGTGTGGAATTTTATCATCGGTCGAAGGTTTTAATTTTCTTTATCCCTTTTTTTATATCTTCAGGGATAGATGTTTCTAATCCTACGATCGGTACTTCGCAACGCGAAATCATTAAAGCAAAGATCTACCTGTCTCCTTACATCAATATCACCAAGCTCACCAAGGCTAATCCTTCAAAGCGTCCAGTTCTTCAGAGTCAACAAGGGAGAACCCCAAGGTTGTGTCATCAGCTGCCTTGCCTCCGTCACGATATATCCGTGACCAGTCCTCATTGTCTTTCAGACTATTGTCAATTATTGCCTATTTGTACCTTCCTATTGTTATCGCCATATATTCCTAAAGAGCGAAGAATATAATAAAATAAATAAAAGTGATAATAACAAGAAATATATATAACCACCACGTACTCTGATCTGCAGTAGGTGCACAATCCCTTGAAATTGGTGTTTCTAATCTTCTTCCTTAGCTGGCAGCAGAATAGTTGGATATAAGTTTGACAACATGACATATTGACTTTGAGGACACCCTCTTAGTCCCATAGCCTTGAATCTGCGACCTTATTTAATGAAGTACCAACAATGAGACTATGTAAACACAATCGATCAGTAGTAGCTTACCAAGAGACGATCATGTACTTAATCGCCTCCAGAGTATATGGAGAAGAATCGTGCAATATCCATAAAGCTATCTGAATTAGTCTCTTTGCTCCGACGAATCGCTATTAAGTGAAGTTCTTCAAAAAGTCGACTTCTGCTCTCATTCAAGACCTCGGTAGATAGCTCGTTCTCGTTCCAGTCTTTGATTGATTCTACAAGGAACCAATCATAATCTGGTAGTAGCTTTGCCAACACTATCAAACCCTTTCTTCCCTTCATCCACCATTGTAGTGCTGCTTATATTCGACAATAGTTCTTTCAAAAGTGGCCGTCCTTAGCGTGACCATTTATGTTCCGACATCCACTTATTTCCAAAAGGTGATGGCTCAGCAGGATAGAGATGAGTTCTATAAACATGAGCAAACGTGTTAGTGATATTTTCACGAATAAAAAAAAATAACATAAAAAGAATAATATGCCAGCGAATAAGGTCATATAAATATACCAAGAGAGTAAGGACTTTAGAATCTGCTCACATGAGAATTGATCCACTGTAGGTTCAGGTACTGATACAGCATGGTCTCCACTGTTGAGAGCTCTTCATACAGAGTTGATATACTCGAGATTAAAAGGTGCAAGAGCTGGTAGATCAAATGTATTGAACTGACTCATTTCATCCCATTCCTTCTCAGTAAAGAATGATTATGTCTGTGGACAGTCGAAACCAATGGTGTAGGAGTGTGCACTGCCATTAGCAGGACCCAACAAATTATTGTGTAAAGGACATGTTTTAATAACCATGATATATTAAAATAATAAGCACTACTTTTATACGTGCTCGTACTTGAAACCGCCTTGTCCCCTCATGCTACTTTCAAACAAGACCGCCTCTATTGTTCGACCACTATCAAGTCTCCAAGTTCCGCTTTTATCCATTTCTTGAAAGCGCTATTGGCACACACACAAAGAAAGGATCGTATTAGTAATATGCCAAGAAAAAAGTAGAGTATTTTGAGACAGGTCATAGCACTGAAAACATTACCTTCAGCTGGGATTGCATCAACAGATCGTCGTATGAGTCCAAGGAAGTGGATAGCTGACCCAGTAATGCTACTGAGCTTGGCCCCTTTAGTTTTTTCCTGGCAGGTGATGATTGTAGGTGAGCTGCTGCTGGTCGCTTACTAACTTTTGCTCCTTTTGCTTCTTGTTCCAGATTCGAAGTTTGCTGCATCGCTGTTGATGTACCTGCAGCAGAGGCTGACTCTAGTGATACTTTCTGTGCTTCCGGTGATGATGATAAGGAGCTCAAAGGCTCCACTTCATCTTGAGACAATACTGGTAAGCTATTGGTTACGCTATTCCGTGTTGAAGTTGAATCAGATGGTTTCAATGGGTGATGTTGTATAGAGTTATTTTTTTGATAATAAAGAGGGTCCTGATGCTAAGAACGAAAAAAATAAAAAAAAATAAAAAATAAAATAAAATAAAATAAAATTAAATAAAATTATCAGTGTTGTCACATCGACACCTAAAAAACCTCAACCATCCAAAAAAAAAAAAAATCATCTATCTTGAAGCATAGATATATTTTAATATACACATAGACTTGATGCATTTTGATGCATTACCTCGCAGTTCCATCTCTAGTTCCCGTGTCATTGCCTCGCCATCCATTCGAAGTTGCTGAATATTCTGTCTTCGCAAATCTATTTTCCGTTGACTCAATAGCTGTTGCTGCTGACGTCCATATTTCTCCTCAGCAGCGAGGTCTTCCCAGAACTGCGTCAATGTCTCCTTCTTGAATCCGGTAAAAAGGTAAACAGCCGTTTCTTGTAGGACCTTCACATTAGAGCTTGCAAACTCATTGATCCAATTGCTCCATTCAAAGCTTAGGGCGTTCCGTTGTATGGATGTAGCGCCTCGATAGTTGAAGTAGTCAATGGGGTTAAATTTCGCAGGGATGGTGGAAAGAAAGTAGGTGGCACCAGGTTTGGTTTTGTTGATTGCAGTTTTCCATAAAGGTTGTGGTGATGTCGTATGCATGCTTTTGCTCTTGCTCTTGCTCTTGCTCTTGCTCTTGCTCTTGCTCTTGCTCTTGCTCTTGCTTTCGTTTTTTATATTGACTTTGATATTACTATCACTTCTGCTTTTGTTTTTGCTTTCGGCTCCCTTTCTGCCTTTTCCTTGGCCTTTGCCTTTATTTTGGCCCTTACTTTGGTCCTTGCCTTTGCCTGTGCCTTTGCCTTTGTTTTTGGTTTCTTTAGAGGGTTTGGTCTGAGGTGGGGCGCGTTTCGTCATTGTTCGTTCCTGTATATTAATAGAACAACACACACCAAAAGGCCCCCAGGAGATGGTCAGTATATTATGATATAGAAAATTGTAAAAATGAATATATATATCAAAGGACCCCCCCAACGTAAAAGAAAATAGTAAAGATATACATATGGAGGCGAGCACTGGTTAAAACAGACATTGTACGAAGCTGCTTGCGTAACTTGATCGTACAGTGTATATAAAGAGACTACTTCCCCAACAAGAGGCTCTCATCACCCTTGAAATGCAAACGGGTCACAAATAGGTTGGCTTATTAAATAGGCCTAATGTCAGGCGAGTACACCATGACTGAAAAGCATGATGATTTTTGTGTGTATGAATGTGTTAAGAGCGAAAGCTCTTTCTCTTCGGGAGAAGGGAAAAGAATCATCATACCTATCCAGTCGAGCTTGGACTCTTTATTATCATCCCTACATATGAATGATACTGTTTTTTAAACACAGCCGTTGATCAAAAGCTCAAGAACTTTGCATATCGATTGGACGTTTAAAAGAGAGGGAGGGGGGGGGAAAGTCTACATCCCCATTCAATCAACATCTTTGTCATTATTAAGATGCGTCTTTTTTGTCCGTTAATAACTTATAGTTATATGTACATAAGTTGGGGATGAACAACAAAAAGCTTGGTCATATCCTTTTTAGGTATACAGATATAACGAGGGCTTCTCCGATTGAATGGACGGGCATACCTTACTAAAAACTTTAGCAAATGCTTTTTTTTTCTTTTGCTTCCCACTATCAAGAAGGCTTGGACCACTCAATGCTCACTTGCTCCACAATGACAAGAAATGGTAGGTTTACTAATCGTATTAAAAAAAATAATAATAATGAAAGCTTGAATGGCAAAGGAATAGCAATTTTTTTTTTTTTTTTTTTTTTGTCTGAAATTGGATTTAAGCGCAATGGTGAAGGTTAAGGAGATGGTGGGTAATGAGTAACTTTAAAAAAGTTTGTATTTCATATTGACGCGTTTGGGTGGCTTATTAATGGCTGCGGAGCAGAAATAGGGTAATTTGTGATCAAAGAACCCGACAATTATTGAGGAATTCCCTCAAAGATAAAGGAAATGAGCGATGATATTGAAAAACTAACCGCTAACAATCTGCTTAAAAAAAGTCAATACGTATAAACAAATGCGACCTTTTTTTTTTTTTTTTTTTTTTTAGCGTCCAGTTATATACGTGTTCCGATAGTGAAGTCTCTGAAAAGTCAACATTGTAAGCTGATTTCACAATATTGGCGGTTTATCGAATGCAGGATATGCTTTACAAGGGCCATCACATCATACGCAGTGTGCGACAAAGGGGTGAAGGGTGGCCGTGAAGTGATAGGGGAGAAAACGATGGATGACGAGGAGATGGAGGACTGAGAAGGGCACAGCACATGCATTTTTAAATAAAACCGCCTAGCTGAAAATGGAATAGAGAGTCGTATGCCTCTAAGTAGCACCGCGGCTCAGAGATTTAATCAAGGTATCGGATTAGGGAAACATTGGGTTTTAACCGGACAAGGTATGAAAAAGGAGAAAGTACCAGATGTCCACATACCAAGAAGTATTTGTGAGTTTTATTCGTTTTTTGTCATTAAGAAAGTAAAAAAATATACTTTTGTGCCTGCATACAGATTACCATGAACATTCATATTGTAAACTCATATAGTAAAGCCCTGTCAAGAGAATACAAGTAGTTGGCCTGCGTGCACAACAGTTGTCGAGACGCGACATGTATTTCCTTGAATTGCTTTAGCCAATCATATGATATCGACTGCGCAATTTATATAGTAAACGTCATTAGTATGGAAATAACGGAGCTGAGCTACTTTGAATGGACATTTTTTATAAACCTTTTATCGGGTAAAATGATGCTCTCAAAATTCACCACATTAAGCAGACGCATTTAGAGGAGCAGGACATTCAATAGTTTCTATTGTTAAAAAAAGACATCGCTCATCTACTTTTCTTTTTTTTTCTTTTTTCTTTTCACCATCAGATCTAAGCATTCTTGACAGCTTACTAGCATTCACCACCAACTACACCTTTCTTTTTTTTACTTTTCTTTTTATAACCACTACAACTACTATTCCTATCAACCATGTCCGAAAGTAGACAGGAACTCATCTCTTGGGTCAACGACTTGTTGCGTCTCAACTACACCAAAGTCGAGCAGCTTGGCACAGGTGACGCTTTTTTCCCCTTTCTTCTCTCACCTTTTCTTTCTTTCTTTTATTTTACCCACGATTCTATGGAAAAAAAAAAGAAAAGAAAAGAAAAAAAAAAAGCACACGCTCAACGGTGTTGGCACGTTCATCAAACACAGCGTTTTTTTTTTTTTTTTTTTTTTTTACTTTTTCCTCGGGAGATCGCTTTGAATGTTGACAAGCAAAAACAAAAAATAAAACAGGACATTAGTAACTTTGGAATCAAACATCCTTTTGCGCGTGTTGCAAAGTTCCCTCTTGTCTTTTTTTTTATTTTTTCTTTCTTTTTCAGACCTTGGAAGATTTAATTTGACAAACTCCAGGCACCACTTGAGTGTCATTAGGTGATGAAATTAATAATTTTCTTACTCAACTGGTCATTTATTTTATTTTATTTTATTTTTATTTTATTTTATTTTTATTTTTGCCCTCGTTCCTTCTTTTACCTGGATCCCATCCATATCTTTAGGTGCTGCATATGTCCAGATCATGGATTCAATCTATGGTAAGAGCAATGCTTTTGCTTTTTTCTTTTTGGTTGCGGACGTTTATTGAGTCTTGTTTGTTTGGATTAATACCCACGCAAAACGTTTTTTTTCTAACCCTTTTTTCCACTTTATTTTCACGTGCAGGCGACCTTCCCATGTCGCGTGTCAAGTTTGCAACAAAACATGAGTATGAATACCTTGGAAACTACAAGGTCCTTCAGACATGTTTCGCTACCCACAAAATTGACAAGGTAAACTATACAACGTTATAAACCAACAAGACATTCAGAGCAAAAAAAAAAAAAAGAAAAAAGAAAAAAAGAAATGATGTTCTATTTTATTTGCTTCATCATGCTTTTTTTTTTTTTTTATTGCGAGCATTAAGAGGATCGAAGCCAATTAACAGGGATCAATGGATACCGACAGAAAAGAAAAAAGAGAGCCGGCGATATTTAAAAAAAAAAAAAAAAAAAAGATCCAATCTATCATCTTTTTTGGAATCAGGGCTCACACCCTTGTTCTTTACCCATCTTTTTTTCTTTTTTTATAAACTACTTTTCTAACTTTTTTTTTTTTTTTTTTTTTTTTTTCCTATCGACCTGGTTCTTACATTCTGGGTACCAATTTTATTTTATTTTTTAATTTTTAGGCTATTCCCACAGATCGTCTTATGAAATGCAAGATGCAAGATAATCTTGAATTCTTGCAATGGCTCAAGAAGTTCTGGGATCGCAACTTCCCTAATGAACCTTATGATGCAGTAGCTCGTCGTGGCGCTGGTAATGAACCTGCTGCTGCCAATAGATCTACAACTGCCCCTGTCAGGAGAGCTGTGAATAATGGAGGTAAAGATATAACAAATTAACACCATTCATCCTAATTGGGCGAACGAGCTTGGAATTGAGACTCTTCTCCGTCCAACCCAACCAACAAGAAAAAAAAAAAAAAAAAAAAAAAAACGTTTGGGGCACAGACCTTGACCACATGACCTTTACTCACTTCTCCCTTTTTGTAAAAATCTTTATTTTTATTTTTTTTTTGTGGGGGGTGGACTTTTTTTTTATAGCCAATCGTTCAATGACTGGACGTTCAGATCATTTGTCAGCTGTGGGTAACCGATCTTTGCGTGGACCAAGTCCTGATCACTCTGTCATTCTGGGTTTACAAAAGGAGCTTCAGGAGGAACGTAATACGGTCGCGGCATTGGAGAAGGAACGTGACTTTTATTTTGGCAAATTGAGAGACATTGAGGTGTTGATCCAACAAGAATTGGAACGTTCTCCGGATTCAGCTGAGAGTCTCCTTTTGAAGGATATTCAGGCCGTTCTCTATAGCACAGAGGTAATAAGACTTTTCTTTTTTTTTTTTTTTCCAACAAAATTTGACAAAACAGAATCATTGTTGGAAACTAAAAAAAAAAAAAAAAACATGTCCATATTTAATTATCTTTAATCGAATAGGATGGATTTGAGATCCCAGCTGAAGAGCAAGATCAAGGACAATACCCTGACGAAACGTTTTAAAAAAAAAAAAAAAAAAAAAAAGCCAGGACGAAGATATTTTTTTTTTTTTTATAACAAGCAGGAAACAAAGAAAAAAAAAAAAAAAACAGAAAAAGAGAAAAAAGATATAAAAAAAAAAAAAAAGCGCTTTTGCCTTATAATGTGTCATATAGTGATCAGTGATCAATGCATGAATAATTCAATAAAAGTAAAAAAAAAGGAAAATATTAATAAATAATTATCTATCCTAGAGCACAACGCGTCTTATCGTCTAATTGATAATACTCGATGCCATGCCCATGTCGACTGACGATATTGTTCAAATTAAAGTTTCATATTTTTTTTTTCTAGCGAGCCCCTTAAAGCTCTGTCAAAGGTACAACAGCTCCAATGGCGAGGGAAAGGGAAGAAGAAACATCCTTGACATCCCTGGACGTCCTCTAATCAATTTTTCAATCTTTCAACTTCAGCCTCGTCATTCAACATGGTAAATAAGATTGAGCCGACAACCTTTTTTGTTTTTCATGGATTCCCAGGACAAAGCACCAAGCAAAAGCTTCCAATAATGTTTTTTTTTTTTACAATTGGATACTTCATTTCGTCCTCAATGCATTTTCTTTTTTTTTTTTTTTTATGTAGGGTATTCTGGAAAAGATTGCGGATATTGAGAGGGAGATTGCAAGGACGCAGAAGAACAAGGGTAAAAGCAAAAAATACATGGATATTATTATTTTAATTGATCATATTTGGATCCAATGACTGATTTGATCCGATCTTTTTTTATCTGTCCATGGAGAATAGCTACGGAATACCACTTGGGTCTCTTGAAGGCCAAGTTGGCTAGGTACCGTGTCGAACTTCAGGATCCTGGCAAGTCGGCTGCCAAGGTATAAATATTAAAAAGAAGAATTAATGTAATTGCTTTACTTTATTTTTTTTTTATTTTTTTTTTTTTGCTTGATAGCCTAACCCATATCTATTCAACGTTCTACTTTCATTTATTTATATATATATATATATATATTATGTAGGGAGAAGGGTTCGATGTAATGAAATCGGGTGATGCTCGAGTAGCCTTGATTGGATTCCCATCGGTTGGAAAATCAACGTTGTTGAACAAACTGACGAACACACATTCGGAAGCAGGAGCCTATGAGTTCACGACATTGACATGTATTCCAGGGAAGATTGAGTACAACGGCGCTAATATTCAATTGCTGGATCTTCCTGGAATCATTGAAGGAGCCTCTGCTGGCAAAGGTCGTGGTCGTCAGGTAAGAGAGGAAGGAAAAAGAAAAAAGAGAGGGAAATGGAAACAAAGAAAAATAAAGAAAAAAGCTAGATTTGAATGAAAAAAAAGTTTTTTTTTGTTGCAAAGGAGATGTTTGTTAGGATATTTCACGGCATCCTTTTTATTTATTATACTCACCGTCCTTTTTTTTTTTTTTTTTTTTTTTTTTTTTCTCCAATGATAATAATGGTGGACTAGGTTATTGCTGTGGCTAGAACAGCGGATTTGATTATGATCATGTTGGACGCCACTAAATCTCACCAGCAAAGAGAGCTACTGGAAGCAGAACTGGAGGCTGTCGGTATTCGTCTGAACACTCAAAAGCCAAACGTCTATTTCAAGGCAGGTTATCTTATGTTTTTCATGTTTACTTTTTTCTAATTGACAATTGACAATTGACAGTTGACAGTTGACAATTGACAGTTGACAGTTGACAGTTGACAGTTGATAGTTGACAGAGGAAAATGAAATATTAACGCGTAAGCACGTGCATATCGGGATTATTATTTTTTTAAATAAAAAAAAAAAAAATAATCCCATAATAGGTCAAGACAGGAGGCGGAATCAGCTTCAATGCAACTTGCCAGCTTAGTATGTTGACTGAAAAGATGGTTCAGCATATTCTACACGATTACAGGATTTTTAATGCAGAGGTCTTGGTTCGTGAGGACATTACAGTGGATCAATTTATCGATGTCGTTCTTGGAAACCGTAAATACATCAGAGCGATCTATGTAAGCCTTTTTATTATTTTACATGTTTTATATAATATATAGCGTTGATCGAGCGTTGCAACTGCAATAACAACAATCGTAGAGTGCTCTCATCTTAATGATTTACTGTATTCCTCACTTTTTTTTTTTTTTTCCCTCCTATTGTAGTGCTATAACAAGATTGATTCTATCACGATGGAACAAGTGGACCAATTAGCTCGTGAGCCACAGACGGTTGTGATGAGTTGTGAAATGGATCTTAATACGAACTTTTTGGTGGAAACGATCTGGAAGAACTTGAATTTGCTTCGAGTGTATACGAAGAAGAGAGGAGAATACCCAGACTTTGAAGGTGGTTTAATTATCCGAGCGGGATCTACAATTGAGCATGTGGTAATGTTTTTTTTTATATCTCCTTTATTCTCTTATTTTTTTATTATTCCGTTTTCCTTTGCTTTCCTTGAGAGCCAAAAAAGAAAAGAGCATGTTTATTCGCGTGAATTAGATGTTGATTTTTTTTTTATATGTTCTCCTCCACTGTAAAACAAACAGTGCCATGCTATTCATAGATCATTGGTAAGAGAATTCAAGTATGCATTGGTCTGGGGCCGATCGACAAAGCATAATCCTCAACGCGTTGGACTTTCGCATCTAGTTGAAAATGAGGATGTGGTAAGTTTTGTTAATATTATTATTATTATTACTATGCATGAAATACGAAGAAGAAAAAGGAAAAAAAAAACTTCAAGTCATATCATCTCACTGTTACGTCGATGTATGTATGTGCGCAATTGTTTGCTTCTTTCTTTTTTTTATAGATCCAAGTTGTCAAGCGTCGCTAGGCTTCCAATTGACTTTTTTTTTTTATTTTTTTATTTAGAAAAGAAAATAAAATAAAAATAAAAATAAAAATAAAGAGAAATCCCACATTCCAGATGATTAATACAACGGCAATGTTTATGTGATGATTGCTGGATGTCGTTGTGGGAAGTTTTTAAAAAAGAATAAATTGTGCGTCACTATGATCCAAGATGTCTGTATTCGATCATTATACATTACACACACAGCACATTTACATTTACACACAAAAAAAATCTTTTTTTTTTTTTTTTTTTTTTTTGCCCTAAAGAGGCCTCTGCGCAACAGTGGGTGAGACAAACAAAAAGAGGTCTGTTCAGACATGTAATTATAGCACATGGCTTGCTTCTTGCATCGTCATTTTTGTTTACAGTCATCATCCTCCATCGTTCTGATTGTTATTGTTATTGTTATTGTTGTTCGTACCAGTAGTTTAGTCGTCATGTAACGGAAAGAGTGACATACAGATAGATTCTCTGTCAGCATTTCACAGAAAGGTAATCTTCTTTTTTTTTTTTTCTTTTTTACTTTTTTTTTATATTATGTGGGCTCTTGTGCTGTCATAATCACCGTTCTTCCACACACACATGTCCCGAACAGAAAAAAAAAAAAAAAAAAAAAAAAAAAAAAGCAAAAGACTAATAAGAATAATAAAACATATCACTTGAATAACGTCTAGACAACAAAGTTATATTGCCTTTAAAGAGTAATTGACTTTTTCTTTCTTTCTTTCCTATACAAGCTTGTGAGAGCCAAAAGGAGAGGCTTTCTTTGTGTTACGACATCCTTTGTTGATTATAACATCTTCAAGGTATATAATAAAATCAATGACTCTTAGCATTCCAACTCTATTTCATTAGACATCTTTTCTCGTGATAGTCAAGTGGTAAAAGTGTAGATATGAGAGCAAGAGTTGAGTATGGGCTTTTTTTTTATGACTGAGAACGGCAAAATTGCCTAAAGAGTAAGCAGGTTATATGTACCAATAGTAGAATGAGAATGGTAAGAGTATAGTTAGTATAGTTGTCCTAGTGTGCCCAACGAGTTTAGCTTGGGACGGTTGAACTGGAGAGAGAATGATCCAGTATGTTGTGGTGTGAACAATATGACGACTCGAATGAATGAACGAATGAGGATAAGAAAATGTGATGTGTTGTTGTCTATGATATGATAGATGACACATGTCTTGCGCGCGTTTGTTCCGTTGGCCTTTTTCTTAGCTCAATTTTCCCCTAGTGCCCTTTTTTCTTATTTGTTTTTCTTTCCTATCCTTTCTGTCTGCGCTTTTCTTTTTTTGTTCCTTTCCGCCGATTTCGTTTTATATACTTTTCTTGATCAGGTTCCTCTGTGTTTTGAAGGGGAGGAATATTTTCCCTCGCTTTTTATATCTACCGAAGAGGGTCGGGTTATTAGTGTTTTGGATATACAAAGTGGTGAAATGGACAGGGTGTGTGTGTAACAGGCAGAGAGAAATCAAATAACCTCTGTAACAATCATCGCCCCCTGAAGAAAAAAGAAAAAAAGTAAATCAGGGGGGAGTGAAGAGGAAATGAGATTGGGTTACAGAAATAGAGAAGTCAAAGAGAACTGAGATGTAATCCTGTGTAACATGCTAAGAGTCTTAGACAGTTAAACCATTAAACCATTAGACAATCTTTATTGATTCAATCAGAGCATCTTTTATAGTTTACAAAATAGTTTAACAAAGTAAATAGCCGAGACTGCATTCTGTGTGCTAAGACCTTTTTCTGTCTTTTGACCATTGTTTCAGTTTCTTCACACTCATACACACTTATGCGCGTTCCTGACCCTGATAAACAAATAAACAAATAAACATCACTCTCACACTTATTACACTTTTATACACTTTGCACACTTGCTTAGCATTGCACTTTTCTTTTTTCTTTTTCTTTCCTGATTGAATCATCTATATTTTATAATTTCTTGCTAAACTACGCCTCTCTCTCTTTATACAAATGTCATCTCAACACATACACATTCCGCCACTTTCTATAAAAACTCTCATTTCCCTCCAACCCCCCCTTCGCGCGGCCTGTATTTTAATCCTCTTTTCCTTCCTCTCTCTCTCTCTCTCTTTTTCCTTTCTCTTCCTACCTCCGTCCGTGGTTTTAACAACCTTCCTATCCTTACCACGTTTTACACACTACCTCTATCCCTATCCCACACACATACGTTCACATACGGTAATACAGTAAAGCACACATTTCCCCTTTCCCCCCTCCTCCTCCCTTTCCCTTTCCCTTCCTCTCTCCCTCTCTTTCATATACATAAATTCCCTCCATAAATGAAAAAAATCCTTCTCTCCATCGCAGCGCTGGTCTGCGCTGCTCAAACAGTCTCTGCACAAGTCACATACTCTCCGCCTCCCAAAGACACTGTTGGCCATACAGCCATCCTAGCCAACAATACAGTCTTCATCCAAGGAGGTTCCACCCCCACAAATCCCACTGGTGCTTCCTATGCCATCCTTTTGACTCCGCAAGGTTCCATGTCCAATGGGACCGGTGAAGCCAAATGGCAAGAGACAGGTGCCCTCAGCAAATTCACTCCTCGAAACTACTTTGCTTCTGCAGCGACTGATTCAACCATGGTCAACTGTGGAACCAGAGATGGTAATCAGGGGAGAGGAATGACCTGTGATCTGCTCGATGTCACATGGTATAATCATACACGGTTAGATGTACCCACGAATATCCTCAACAGAGGTGGAATGGCCTACACTCTCACTAATAAAGCCAACAAGGCTTATTTCGTGGGTGGTGCTACCGATGCTAATAATGTGAAATCCGTCGTTGGAACTGTCAACGAGCTCACTCTTTCAAACGGAGGAGTAGCTTGGAGCACGATTCCTGAGATGGATCAGGCACTCAGATATCATACTGCCACATGGGTCGATGATGTGAATGGCATTCTTGTCCTTGGAGGTCAAAACAGTATTGGAGCAGCTCAGCCTTTGGGAGCAAGTCAATTGTTTACCAATGGAAATTGGACATCCAAGTATGATATATTCATTTGAATACGTTTATGAATTGTTTCTTCTTTTAAGGACATTCGGCTGATCGGATTTACTTACTTCAATAGGGCTATTTTGGGTACTCCTGGGCAACAGACTCGCTTTGGACACACAGTTACCAGCGATGGAAATGGTACTCTGTATCTCTTTGGAGGTATGGTCGCCGAAGGTGCTGCCCCATCCAGAGATATGTTGGTTATTAATACAAAAGACAACACCTGGACATGGATGGACGCCCTCCCAGCCCCAGAAGGTCGTGCATTCCATACTGCAACCCTTCTGCCTGACAAGACCATCTTGTATATGTTTGGTGAGTTGAAGCACTTGTTTGCTTGTATATGTGAATGAATAAGAGTTTTGGGATCTAACAGAATGCTATCCCATTGTCTATAGGTCAAACCGGTGCTGATCCCAAGACTGCCACAAACAAATACATGATCTTTGACACACAGAAAGGGTCATGGAGCAAGGTCTTTGAGCCTCCCACCATTGTTACCATCACGGTCTCGCCCAATTATGTGCCACCACCACCACCACCAGGTAAGCTTGAAATATTCATATTTCTTTTTCCACAGCTCCCAAATCTCGTCCCATCCATCACCACCACTGAATCAGGTTCCGAGGAAAAAAAAAAAAAAAAAAAAAAAAAGTGAAAAGTGAAAGAAACCCGCTCCCATTCAGTATTTTCATCAAAAAACAACCCGTTCCCTTTTCTCTCTCTCTTTTCTTTGTGCAAAAAAAAAAAAAAAAAAAAGTACCTCCAAATCAAAATGAAAGCCCTAATAGTAATCCTAATCATCCCAAAACACCAGACAACGGCGGTTCAGGTTCAGGTTCAGGAGGCTCTGGCGGTAGCTCGACAGGCGCCAACATTGCGATGATTGCAGGAATCTGCGGTGGTATTGTTGCCCTGCTTTTCTTGATTCTCATTGCAATCTTGTTGATCCGTCGTCGTAAGCGCCGCAATCGTCCAGTTTCACACCATTTCCCTCCAGCCCCCAAGAAGGAGATGAAGATCATGTACAACAATGATGAGGACGAGAAAGCCAAGCAGGCCAAGGCGTTCATGATCCGCAAGCCCGATAGCGTTTATGTGGTCGATGATCAAGGACCAGATCCGGAGATCCCTCATCCGCAGTATAATAACGGTTATTACGGCGATGGCCGCCATTCTCCCAGTGGAACAGAAGAGTATGAACTGAGAAATGCTGCTTCATCATCATCTGCTGCTGCTGCTGCTGCTGCTGCTGGGCTTCCTTCGTATCGCAGGCACAATCATGACAGGACGCTGTCTACAGTCAGCAGCCTGGCAGAGCGGCGGCGTTACGTTGAAGAGCAGCAGCGACAGCTCATTGACGGTTATCAAAATACTTATAATAGCCCGCCACCTTTTGATTCATATAGTAACGAGGATGACCGCTATTATCCAGAAGAGGACGAGGAGGCCCTTCCAAGATCAAGGAATACCAATGGTCGTAATGACAACATTGGTTCTTCTTCAGTAGGTCCACGGTACCCTCGAAACCAGAACAATAACGGACGAAATGAACACCATCCTGCGGACGATTACTTTTAACTAAAGGAACAAGACGCGCCTAGTTTCCCCCATCAAGATGTGAGAGACAAGACCCATTAAAAAAAAATTGAAAAGAAAAAAAGAAAAAAAAAATATAAAAAAGAAAAAGAAAAAAAAAAAAAAAGAAAAAAAGCTTTCCTCCTTCTCTCCTCCTTCCCCTAATGCCCATATCTATCCCTTTTGTGCTTTTTTTTTTTTTTTTTTATTCTTTCTACTCTTTATTTTTTTTATATCTTTATTTTTTATTTATTTTTCTTTTTTGTGAATGCCTCATTACATTACATTACACTATTATCCCCCCACCCACACCCACTCTGAAAAACAAAAAACCCTTGTATTTATGAACCCCACAAACACGCACACGACGCATATTATATTTAATAAAAAGTTTTTATTTTAAAAATAATAATAATTATAATATTTATATATATATATATTTTACACACTTTTCGGCCTATTTTTTTGCTGACTCAATTTTATTTTGCGCGGGAAAAAGAAAATGAAGAAGGAAAAGGAGAATTTCCAAGGATGGATAGATATATTTTTGTTTTATTGGGTGTATAGGATACACGCCCAAGGTCTATGTATGGTCCATGATTCGTCTTTTTTTCTCATGAACACTAAAAAAAAAATTAAATGAGCGAGAGAAAAAGAGCTTTCGGCGAATTTATTTAACTAAAAAATCTTTAGTTAAACAAATAAACATATATACGATCTTAGTTTGCTTTTTTTGCTTTGCCTTTACAATATGAATATATTTCACTATGTCAATATATGTAAAGATTAATATATATATACTATACGATAATGAATAGTGGACAAGGATTGTAAAAAAAAAAAAAAAAAAAAAAAGAGGAGTGGGAGAAGAGAAGAGAGATTGGATTGGATATATATAATATAAAAGAACAGAAAGAATAGAATGAGAAACAAACAGACTAATAGTATATAATTATAAACAATAGCAATGTAGCAATGTAGCAATATAACAATATAACAGTATAACAAAGATTATCAACTCATGCTCTAAGAGTGAAAAAAAAAAATTTCTTTTTTTCTTTTTTTTTTTTTTAGAGCGCATTACGCTTAGTTAAGGATTCGAATCGTTTGAAAGTATAGCCGACAAAGGCCAAGTCCTTCTGTTTTGAATTCTCGCCCAGGACCTGGTTGTGATTATACTCCTGGTGATGATTATGGTCTGGAATCTTCTCTAGATCCTCTGTTGGGAAATAACTGGTGTCGGTAATCGAGGTCAACACGGGCACAAAGGGTGATTCCATTCTCCGGATACTAGTCCAATCCACTCCATGGAAAAACGGATGGGACATGATCTCGTGTACACTGTTCCTACCCAATCTCACCTCTGGAGCGCAGATCAGTCTATATATATATATTTATATGTTTATAAAAAATAAAGTAGATATTGAGGAGAAAGGCCAGGTTAGAAGAAAAGGAAAAAAAAATAAAACACCCAAGAGCGACAGAGTAAAAATGGCAATTTTTTTTTATTTTTTTTTTTTTCTTCTTTACCTGCGGATAAGATCTTCAGCTTCGGGAGTGAGATGAACATCTTCTGGGAAATAAAGCTGTTCACGCCAGTTGATGATCTTCCGATAGGTCTCATGAGCGTTCTCACTACAGAAGGGAGGATAGCCCACTAGACATTCAAACATGATGGCTCCCAAGGACCACCAATCACATTCATGTCCATAGCCCTGTTGTAAAAAGATCTCGGGTGCGATATAATCGGGTGTTCCTACAGTAGAATAGGCCAATTTACGTCGATTCTTCTTCCAGGTCGCTAATTTGTCCTTGCTCGAAAACGTCAAGTTGATGGCGTCGACTCCTGCTTCTAAAGAGGTCATGCCATCCTGTTGGTTCCCATTGTTTTTGCCATGATGATTAGAATTATCGCCATTGCCCTTGTTTGGACCTTCTAATAGCCATTGATAGAATTGAGAGTCGTGTGTCTTTTTGAATCCTGTCGACAGACCAAAGTCAGAGAGCTTGATATGTCCATCTCGATCGATCAAGATGTTGTCTGGTTTAATATCTCTTTTATAATGAAGGAGGACCAAAAAAAAAAAAAGAAAAAAAAAAGAAAAAGATGATGAGAAAACTGTTGGTCTCAAATATATATACAAAAAGTTTGTATCAACCACCTTTGTCATATAAAAACATATATTTACCTGTGAATAAAGCCCATTTTATGAATATCTTCAATGGCGAGGACACATTCCGCAATATAGAATCGGGTCACATCCTCTGAAAAGGTATCGTATTTGATCAACATGGTCATCAAGTCTCCTCCAGGCAAGAACTCCATGATCAAGTAAAGATAGTGTGAATCCTGGAATGAATAGTACAGTTGAACGACCCAAGGGGATTCTGATTCTGCCAACACATCTCTCTCGGCTTTGACATGGGCAAGCTTTTATGTACATGTATAAAAGAAAAGGAAAAAAAGAAAAAGTCAACATTTTGAAATTTGAAAACGTAGATTAGATATCTGATCATTGAAATGGCATTGAGCAATGCTTATATATCTTTCTTTTTCTTTTACCTGATCCTTTTTAAACATGTCCGCTTTACGAAGGGTCTTCATGGCATAGATCTTGCCAGAATCCAGTTTCTGAACAAGACGAACTTCACCAAAGGCTCCTTTGCCAATCACCTTCACAGTCACGAAATCAGCTAGACCCAAACGGGTCCGACGCAATCTCAGAAACTGAGATTCCTTATGACCCAATGCTGTCAATTGACGGTTCTTTCGTTCCTCACTTCCTTGTTCTGTTTCCAATCGAGTCTCCAGTTCTACTCGCCTGAGGAGCATTATTAATTTATTTGGTTATTATTATTGAGAACACATGTTGAAAATATGTTAATACACATACACATGATGAAATGCTAGCAAACAAATAACAAACAAATAATAGCAATTGGGGAGAAGGATGAGCGATGTGTTGAAAGGAAAAAGGAAAAAAAAAAAAAAAAAAAAAAAAAAAGGAATGGAGAGTGTGTGTGTGTGGGAGAAGAGTTATTTGTTGTACAAAATCAACAAGAATGGACAGATGTGGGGGGGTCAAAGGACACATCCAAAGATTAAAAAAGAATCCCTCCAATTGGGTGTGCATGGCAATAATGCATGGAACGATCTGTTTGTCCTGTTTATCCATAACCAATCTCTATAAAAGAAAAAAAGAAAAAACAATGTCCTATCCATTGATCTCTCCCCAATCCCCATCACCATTCTCTTTCAATAAAGGGGGGTGGATTGGATGGATGAGTAGAGGAAGAGATCAAAAAAAAAAAAATAAAAATAAAAAGGCTCTTGCTATGCATCCTCTCTTTCCCCCCCTGTTTAGAAATAGCATGAAAAAGGAAAAAGGTAAAAAGATGTTGATTTGAAACGCGAATATCTTATTTCTTATTCCCTGGGGAGGTCATTAACGTATTTTATCCCTACTCCCACCCCTCAATTGAACTGTCCCTTAAAAAACTAGGGCATAAAAAGAAGGGAAGAAAGAAAGAAAGAAAGAGAAAGAGAGGGGGAGAGAGAAAAGAAGATGTCGTGAGAAAGCAACGGTTTTGTTTCTTTCTTTTTTTTACCTCTCATTTCGTTCGATTGCTTGTTCGAGTTGCAAGGTATAATAATGTTCCAGACGATATTTAGCAGCGGTTGAATGATCGATTGCAGACTTGGGAAAACCCTCGGTTGAGCGTTCAAATAAGCTCTCTGAACTGATAGTGGCAACAGGATTAGTTAAGCCTCCAGGATCTCCTGACATCGGAAGGGTGTTTTGATATCCATACTGTTGTTGTTGTTGTTGTTGTTGTTGAGAAGGTGAAGGAGCCCTCTGTTGAGAAGATTGGTATTCGTATTGCATTGAAGAGTGAATGTAAGAAAAGAAAGAATGAAACAAAGGAATAAAAACTAACACGAGAAATTAATAATAAAATAAAAATAAGAATAAAATTTGGATAGGCAAATAATAAAAAACTAATTGACAGATACAGACAGAATGACTTGTAAGAGAATGAAAGAAATGTGAAATGAGCGTGTGAAGTGAAATGAAAAGGGATGAAGAAAAAGAAAAAGAAAAAGAAAAGACAGGGGAGGAGAGAGAGAGAGAGGATCTTTCTTAGTCCCATTTTTTTTTGCTTGCTAGTTACCCTGGCTCTCTCTTTCTTTTGCATGCTTCAAGGGGCAAAGGAAGAACTATTGAGGTGACCATTGAGCATGAACACAAACACACGCTCTTTTTTCATTTCATATAGAGTATCTTTTAATAAAAATAATATCTGTCACTTCCTTGTTAATCTAATCTCTTCTTGACATCGTCATGTAATGTTGATATAGACGCGATGAACAAAACACGGCAATAAACGCGTCTTTTTTTTATATACATGTATATCTCTGACACTGTTTAATGTATTTACATGTCTTTTGTATTTGCATGTGTTCCATGGGTTTGCTTGACTACAAATGTATATGTATAAAAGTGTGAAATGCAAAGCCACTTGTCAAACGAAAAAGCGCGCATTGAGGACGTGGGAGAAGAATAAGCATAGGCAGTAAACAGGAGGCAAGTGAAGCAGTGGGCGCAGATTCTGTACAACAGGAAGAACGTGCTAGACTTTTTAACATCATCCCTTTTCTTCTTTTCTTTTTTTTTTTTTTTTCATTCCTTCCTTCATCAGAACCTCATCGCTTCTTGACTTTTGCACCTTGTTTAGTTTTATTTCAAAAGATATAATGAACACTGCTACGGTGGACACCACGAATACCGGAGACAATTCTCAGGCACAGGACAACAATACATCAAAAGTTGCCGATAACAACGATACTGCGGCAACATCAACATCATCAGCAACAACACCTACACCGACGACGATAACTACTCCCACAACCAAAGATGAGGATAATAATGTAGAAAAAAAGAAGCACGAAGGAAAACAAGAAGGAGAAGGAGGAGAAGAAAGAAAAGATGATAAAGGCAAGGATACCAAGGACCAACAGCAACAACAGCAGTCCTTTACACAAGCTGTTTTCTCGGGATTCAACCCTCCAAAGATCTCCACTCCTGCATTCTTCTCCTCCATGCAGGGCAAGATCCAATCTACTCTGTCAGGCGCCAAATCTCCAACACAACCTTCACAGGCCCCACAGACCTCACCCACTCCGCAGAGCTCACATATCCCACATATCCCACATATCCCACAGATCAATAAAGTGGACATCAAGCAGATCCAGGCCAGTACTGAGCAATTTGCAAACACCACCAAGGACTGGGGTGTGAACGCGTTCAAATCCTTGAGCAATGCAGCCCAACGGGTCAGTGCCAATGTCACACAGGGGATCCAAAAGGAGCATGAGGAATTCCTTCGACAAAAGAAAATGGATACTGTGGTGCCACGTCAAGGAACAGGTATGTCCATATCCAATGCTGCAGTTTTACATACATGTCTATTCTAAATGATTTATTGGATTGATCAATCATTAAGTAACTTGTTTGCCAAAGAGAAATGTTTATTAATTATTATTGTTATTATTTTCTTCCTCTCATATTGACACTAAAAATATAAATATAAATAAATATACATTAGAGACATTGCCTGTTTGGGCTGGCCTACCTAATGAAGAAAAGATCAAGGCCCAGATCCTCAGTTTATCAAAGGACCAACGCAACTTCTTACTTCCACCTCCTCCAGGAACCAATTTTGTCTTTGATATGAATGCTTATTCTTCCGCTGCGATGGCGACTTTGAAACAAGATCCTAATCTGGACAAGATGAGGTTTTATTTGGTTCCCAAGGAAGTGGAGGAGTTGGTCTTTTGGAGGAATTATTTTTATAGAGTCTCATTGTTGAAACAAGTGGCCCTTTCTAAAGCAGCAGGTTCAGGAACAGGAACAGGAGCAGGAACAGGAACAGGAACAGGAACAGGGGAAGAAGGAGAAATAGAAGCATTCACAGATGATGCAACTGAAGGCACGACTGATGGAAGCAATGGCAACAACGACAGTAGCAACCATACTACTCGTAGTGGTCATGGAAGGAAACCATCGTTGGGATATAATATTTACTTTGGAAAGGATGATGTCCAGGGACCACCCATGACAAGACGATCTAGTAGTAGTAAACCCGATTCTGCCAATGTGAAAAAGGACTCTGTTACATCTACCACCACCATTACTACTACTACTACTACTACTACTACTAAAGTACCAGCCAAAAAGCAGGAAAAGAAACCTGATGTACTCTTTGAAGCTGAAATGCCTGACCATGATGAGGATCCAGGTAAAGCAATGAAAAAAAAAAAAAAAAAAAAAAAGGAAATGATGAAGGCGAAGGTGAGGGGGATAATCCATTTAAATAACAATGGGATTGGCTTTCTAACATCTTTATTTTTATATTTTTCTTTTCTCTTCTTTTTCTTTTTCTTTTAGATGCATGGCTTGAGAAACAACTTGCTTCAGGTGTATCTATCAGTGGTGGTGGTGGGGATGATGATGGAGGGGTGGATGTGGATGTCGCAGACTGGGAGAAAGAGCTGCAGAATGAACTTAAAGACTATGTTGATGAATCCTGAACCCGGCAAAAAGCATCCTTATCCCAAACATTCCTAGTTTACAATTAAAAGTTTGTACTTTTTTTTTTTTTTTTTTTTTTAAACAAATACATATAAACCAACGTAAACGAATGCCTTCGAGTTGAGGATTCAAAAATACTTTTTCTTCAAAACAGTGATTTCAGGTTTTTTTCTTTTTTTTTTTTTGCATTAAAGGGTATGGATATTTTATTTCTGCTCCGCAAGTAAAGGATAGTAGTATATGTATTCGGTATCTTTTTTTATTTTAATTAGACTTGAGCTTCTGCCTCAAAGCCTTCTTGGCAGCAATGGCAGCAGCAGCATTAGAAGTAGGCACAACCTTCATCCAGTTAGATCCAAGCTTATAAATATTCCAACCCAAGAACAAACTGCTGACAAAGAATGTATCGGCGACCAACAAGGTACAGCGTCTCTCCCAATAGGTCTGTTGATAATATCCTGATCTCGCCACAAACTCTGCCAACAAGAAGAATCCAAGGGTCCTGACCAACTCTGCTTTCAATCCATAGGGCTTCACATCCATAATCTTGGACAATGCAACTAACGAGACCAAGAATCCAATACAGATCGCTTGAGTTTGCCATAATGGCAAGACCTTGTAACCCTCTGCTAACAGTGCACTTCCCACGATCATGACGATCGTGAAATGGAATGCGATATAATAATTGAATTTGGAGGGCAACTCAGGATCGTACTTCTTGGGAGGGTTCTTCAAATCAATATCTGGGATCTCGGACAAGAGACCCGTTCGAGGGATACTGGGTTCGGAAGGAGGGGCCAGGTGCCAGCCGGGACCATAAAAGACGACTTTGAACTTGTTGGCGATTCCGGGGGTGATCAAGAGCATGTTCCAGATATGTTTGAAATGACCCAATTGAATCGCCACAGGATCGAAGGTGTTGATAGGATGGGTTAGACCATAAGCAACAGGTTCTGCATCTTCTGGACGGGCAACCACATCTGGATAGAGTCGTTCGTCGGCATAGGTACCAAACATTCGGTCCCAGATAATGAGTGTTCCACCATAGTTCTTATCGATGCAATAAGGGTTACGACCGTGGTGAAGACGATGGGCACTAGGGGTATTGATGATGTACTCGAGCCAGCCGAGACGGGGAACGATTTCTGTAAAAAAAAAAAAAAAAAAAAAAAAAAAAAAATAGGCGCAATGATAAGAAGTCAGATGTTTTAGATTATTTGAGCAAAAGCGTTTAAAAAAAAGATAAGAAAAAAAAGCAGCATGTTATATATATATATTACCTGTGTGGATCCAGAACTGGTAAAGCAAATTGAGTTGTGAGTGAACAGCGAATTGTGCAGGTGAAAAGACGAGGGCAAGAGGAAGGTTGAAGAGAAACGATGCATAGGTTTGAACCAAGGACTGTCGCAGTGCTGTTGTAACATTATAGTATTCACTAATAAAATGATAGTAATGATAAATTATTCAAGTTAATAAATATTATTAAAAATGCATTGGCGGTGATAAAAATGAAATAAAAAAAGAAAAGAAAAAAAAGAAAAGAAAAAAGACGAACCTGCTGTGATGAACAGAATGACCAGCCCAAAAGATGTTGACTTCATGTGCTGCACGATGGAACTATTATTGTATTATTGTACAGGCAATGAACCAAAAGTAAAGGTAAGGAAACTGTATAACAGGAGTATACATGCATAGGGGTTGCACAAATCAAATAGTCTTTACCCAATAGTAAGCGCAGTCTACATTAAGAGGAAACAGAAGTAGGACAAAAAAAGAGAGAGAGACAAATGAGTTTCCGATGGCGTTAGCTTCTGTTATTATTATTATTATTATTATTATTATTATTATTATTATTATTATTATTATTATTATTATTATTATTATTATTATTTTCTCCACATTCCTGTTTTTCCTTCCGGAGATACAATAAAAAAATTCTTTTCCTTACCAACTGCAAGGAAACATCCAATCCAGGTTGAGAGTTTGAAAGTATCAAAGGCAATGGACTCAAGACGATAGTGATCCCAGATGTAATTATAGGTAACCATCTGGAGAGAACCCAAGAAGAAGCGAGACATTTGTTGAATTGATCCAGCTCCTAGTGATCCAATCATGTCGTTCATCCGGTATTTGCCTTGTTCCCATTTGCCATCATGACGTTTCAATCCTTTGCCCTTGTCCTTGAAAATATAGTAGATCAATTCTGCAAAGACAAAGAAGACGAACCAAGGAGTAGCATCGGACACATAGGGGGGGATATCCTTTTCCTCAGCAAACGTCGTTGCCTTGGGTGATACCATATAAAACATCCGTCCGAGGGACTCGGCGACCTTGATGACGGTCATTTTTTTTTTTTTTTTTCTGTATTGAAAACGAACTCGCAATGAAGAATAGAAAGGAGTGTGATAGAAATGAAAGTAGGAAAGAAAAAAAAAAAAAGAGGTATTAGTTGAAGTAGAAGGTGAGGGAGAATATGAAAAGAAAAAGAGGGGTGAAGATCAATTAGAAGAGGGTTATGTATTGGTGTGTTGGAATGTGCAGTAGAGGGAGTATTTATGCAGTCCGGAAAACGACTTCTCACGAGGGTCACTCGAAAGAATCCCGAGATTGGTAATTGGTGGATTTGTAAGACTATTTACCTTATTAGGCAACCAATGTGCACTTTAAATTAGATTTTGCTCTCAACTTCACACTTCCTCTCACCTCATATTCATTTTTCATATTTAAAAAAGAAGTTTTTGTCGTTCATCCGATCTGATTACATTTACATACAAAGCAAGTAGAAGAGCAACGCGTTTCTTTGCCCTTTCACTTCATCTTACTTTTCATTTTTAATGTTTTATCCAGAACCTTTTTTTTTCTTTTATTGTTATTACCCATGTGCTTTTAAAAATAAAAAATAAAAAAGGAGCTATCTTCATCCCGCCTTTTTTTTATTTTCAACTCCATACTCCAACCGAAGACGATTTGAATGTCGAGCCGTCGAGCCGATATGCCTCAAGCATCCTCCTTTTAGCACTCATTCCGAATCAATGGTTTATTCCAAATCAACCCTGGCATGTTGTCCTTTTTCTTTTTACTATTTTACTTCACTTCACTTTTGACATGAGTAAGCACTTTTCTTTTTTTAATTCTAATCTTCGGTTGAGGCCTTGAACATCCTGACATTACCCTCATAGCCTCGATAATTTCTAGCTCATCAATTCTACGCGTCGCCGCAGGTGCTTTATGGAATCCCTTGACCATAACCACCGGAATTGGTAATGATGGCATTATTTCCTTGGTTCTCTGCAAAAACAATTCCATTTGAACAGCGAATAATGCTCACTAGCTTCTTATAGAGACTTCCACTTTACTTGTCACAAACGGTGAGGAGATGGCCCAAGCGCATGAATTTCATCCTTTGATTTCCAAGCGGTCCCTGTCTGTTATTATGACAACGACTTCATTGTTTCCTTTTTATTTATTTTGCTTCTAGTCCAAAAGTACCTTTTTTTTTTCTTTATTATTTCCTCTATATTCTGGACAAGGCCAGAGACTCTTCATAATCCTGGCTGCAACCATGTCAAGAACTTTAGCACTTTTCAGGAGGTATAAGAAGCCATGCCTTTTCTAAAAATATGCATTGATTGCTCCAGATCAGGTCTTTCAATACTTTTTTACGTGGATGGATTTTCGTGTTGCCTAATTAAAACTTTCTTCAGTCATGGACACTATTCCAAACGCATTCACTTGTACAAGCAGAAAATAAATAAAAAATAAAAAATAAAAAATAATACCTTTCAACATAAGAATATGAACAGATGCCGGATTAGGGTACTGATACAGCTCATAGTAAAGTTATAACTGCCCTAAATGCGGTTCCTAGGTGAATTGCTAGGTGAATTAAGCACCTGCTCTTGAGCATTTCCACTTTGCTAATTTTTTTTTTTTATACTTTTCTTATTCCTGAACTATCTGCATTTCATGCCTCATCTCATTTAAAAAAAAAAAAAAAACGAAATCAGATAAATTAACGGTTGCCGTTTCTTCATTTTATGCGTTCTGGCCCAATAACTGAACAAGCCTTGGAAATGCCAAAATTGATTGATGAAGTGTTCCGAGAACCTCTTTTGTCTTCAACAAGGGCTCACGACAAAGTTTGAGCACAGCAGCACCGAATTTCTATCTGATTTGAATCCGAGTTGAAGGACAAACATCTGTTCTGTCGCCAATGCCAATAAAAAAATCTTGGATAGTCAGCGCTGTGGTGACACAATTGCCATTATTGAGTGAGCCGCCTCATTGGATGAAACACAGCTAAAGGCAGGCTTTTTCAGATTCTCACACTTTCATCACATTCTTTTGTTGATTTCACATAATGACTGTTGCAAAGAAAGAGCTTCAAGCATTTCGTCTCATCAACCTGGATGGAGCTCCAATCTCATCGTCGAACATCAAGCACGTTGAGGCTCGCTTTGATAGAAAAGACAAGAGTACATCCTCCTCTGGAATGACATTCTATTCATTCACAAGGATGCGGTCCATGTAGAAAACGGAGAAGAGATTCTACTATTTCTTGCTGATGATAACTTAGAATAGTAAATAGTCCAATAAGATTGCATGGAACATTATCTATTTTAGATGCAGGATACTAAACACTTCTACGCATTGTCAAAAAAAAAAAAAACTTGCTCTTATTAGTGTCAAACCACTTCGAATCCGTGCAGTGCGTGATGTCGTACTTGACATTGTCATTTCCTCTCAAACAGGTGTCAAGTCGGACGAGCCAGTTATATCAGAGGCAAATGATGCCATCATTCAGAACAGTCAAGGCGAGATCCACAAGATTACTTAAAAGCCTTTGACTGGTATCTCAAGGCCGCCAACCAAGGGCATGCCAGGGCTCAGTCCAATTTAGGCTACATGTACCTTAAGGGCAAAGGTGTTCCATACGACTACTCAACAGCCTTTAGCTGGTTCCTCAAGGCTGCCAACCAAGAAGACACTGGTGCGCAGAATAATCTAGGCGTGATGTACGAAGATGGCAAGGGAGTCGCACAGGACTACTCAAAAGCCTATGACTGGTATCTCAAAGCTGCTAACCAAGGAGTCGCTACTGCGCAGTATAATCTAGGCGACATGTACAAAAATGGCAATGGAGTCTCACAAGACCACACAAATGCTTTTGACTGGTATCTCAAAGCTGCTAACCAAGGAGACGCTGATGCGCAGCGTAATGTTGCCTCAATGTATCAAGAGGGCATAGGAGTCTTTAAGAATGATACTGAAGCAGAACGGTGGTATCAAAAAGCTGCAGATCAAGATGGATGATATTGATCCCCAGCAAAATCCAAGCGCTCAAAGCTCCTTGGTCTATTTAGCATAAAACACTACCTAATGCGCTTACTCATTATTTCTACTATCGCATGTTTGGTATTTCTTATTATTTTAGTTGATTTGTCCTTCAAATAATAATCACTACAATTGTAGGGCCAATGGATATAACAATATGAAAATAAGCAAACCAAATCCGATATACAACTTGATAATGAACTTGAATGAGCATTTTTATATGCTTAATATAAGACAATATTCTTACCCCTGTTCTATTACTCTAATTCACGGGTTTATTGTTGGTGTAGTTTAGCAGTTTAGCAAAAGGATCAAGGTAACTATGGTACAAACACCATAGTATGAACATTGTAAAGTTTTTTTCCTTTTATCATTTGTAATTCATTGCCATGTTGTATCAGACCAACATGCGGATCAAAATCTTTTTCATTTATAAAATATGCAGCAGTTATCATGGTTTGATCTGTTTATCTCTTGTAGTGTTGGATATGATGAATCGATTCAAGGATTTAACTACCAGTCTACAAATCTTTCCATCAAAGCGTAATACAGATGGAGACGAAGATGGAAATGGGAAATGGGGAATGGAGAATCATCATGCCACTCTCCGTATTTTGGATTGATTTTGTTATTGCTTTGTTCTTTTTGATACTCCATTGCCATCTTTCTCTGTATGGTATCGCCATTGGTAGTAGCAAGCGCACTAACGTCATTATGTGCAAGGGCTTGCCGTAACTCCAACTGATATATTATATAGAAATGTCTTCATTCCGCCCTTTTCAACTCCATACTCCAACCGAGGGCCTTTTGAATGTCGAATTGATATACCTTAAACATACTGCGTTATAGCGTTGGTTCCGGATCAAGGTTGACATGTCATCTTTTATTACTATTTCATTTGGCTTACGACATGAATGAGTGTCCAGATTTTATTCTATTCCAAGACTAATCTTCGGTTGACACCTATGCATCCAAGTATGATCTCGTACATCTGCCTTGTATAGTCTCTGGCTCATGCATCCTACGCGTCATTGCAAATCCTTCATGAAACTTCCTGGCCGAAGTTACTGGAGAGATAGTAATGGCATTCTTTTCTTGGTTCTCTGTAGAAAGCGGCTCCATCATTTGGAAATAAACAATGCGCACTAGCTCTTTATAGAGACTCTGCTTTACACGTATCAAACGGTGTGAGATGGCCCAAGCACATGAGTTTCTTCCTTGATATTCAAGTTATCCCTTGAGACCTTCTCAAACATCTACTCCCACCAAGGCTTTGAAATGTCTTTTATGGTGTTTTCCCTCATCCATCTCATCCAGACCATTGCCTCTATTATTCTGAATATCTTCAAGGTATGATATTATCTTATCTACAACCACTTTTTTTTTTATATAATCCGGGATACCATTTTATGATTAGTTCCATATTTCGAAAATGCTGGAGGTTTCCTGCGATCCTGGCTGTAATCATATCAGGATCTTGAGTACTTTCAGAAGCATGATAAAGTATATCTTTCGTAAAAACCAGTGTTGCTTGCTCCAGATCAGATCTCTTAATACTTTTTTTTACATGGTAGATTTTGTGTTGTCAAGCACTTCCTTCTGTCATCCAACACATTCACTTGCACAGAAGAGAAAAGAAAAGCTTAAGAAAGTAAAGGTAAGAGGGAGATCAGATGGTGCATTAAGGTTCTCATACAGTCCATAGTAAAGCTATAACTGCCTAAATGCGAATCTTGATGGATTGCCAGGGAAGTTGAATGCATTTTCGTGCGATCCGATATATGTTTTTTTTTTTTTTTTTCTGTGCCTGAACTATTTCCTTTTCATGCCTCATCCAACATTGATAAACCAAAGTTGATGGAAGTGTTCCGAGAGTCTCTTTAGCCTTCATGGGCTCACCGCAGAGTTTGAGCACAGCAGTACTGAAACTCTCCGAACTGAAGGGCAACACCTGTTGCCAATGCCGATAAAAACCTTGTTCGATAGCCATAGGGTTAATGGTATTGAGTGAGCCTCATTGCAAGAAAACACAGCTGAAGGCAGGTTTTTTCAGATTCTCACACTTTCATCACATTCTTTTGTTGATTTCACATAATGACTGTTGCGGAGAAAGAGCTTCAAGCATTTCGTCTCATCAGCCTGGATGGAACACCAATCTCATCGTCGGACATCAAGCACGTTGAGGCTCGCTTTGATCAGAAAAGACAAGAGTACATCCTCCTCTGGAATGACATTCTATTCATTCACAAGGATGCAGTCCATGTAGAAAACAAAGGAGAAATTCTGCTATTTCTCACCGATGATGGCTTTGAATAGTAAATAACCTCAATGTGATTGCTCCTTTGAATGCATGGAACAATATCTATTTTGGTGATGTGAAAGAATTTGATACTAAACACTTTCACGCGTTGTCAAAAAAACAACTTGCTCTATTAGTGTCAAACCACTTCGAATCCGTGCAGCGCTTGATGTCGTACTTGACATTGTCATTTCCTCTCAAACAGGTGTCAAGGCAGACGAGCCAGTTATATCAGAGGCAAATGATGCCATCATTCAGAACAGTCAAGGCGAGATGTACTATTATGGCAAAGGCGTCCCACAAGATTACTTAAAAGCCTTTGACTGGTATCTCAAGGCAGCCAACCAAGGGTATGCCAGCGCTCAGTACAATTTAGGCTACATGTACCTTAAGGGCAAAGGTGTTCCACACGACTACTCAACAGCCTTTAGCTGGTTCCTCAAGGCTGCCAATCAAGGAGACGTTGATGCTCAGAACGCTCTAGGCGACATATACTCTGAAGGCAAAGGTGTTCCACGCGACTACTCAACAGCCTTTAACTGGTATCTCAAGGCTGCCAACCAAGGAGACGCTGATGCTCAGAACGCTCTAGGCGACATATACTACTATGCCAATGGCGTCCCACAAGACTATTCAAAGGCCATTGACTGGTATCTCAAGGCAGCCAACCAAGGAAATGCTGATGCTCAGTACACTCTAGGTGACATGCACCATAATGGTGATGGAGTTACACTCGACTATTCAAAGGCTATTGATTGGTATCTTAAAGCAGCCAACCAAGGCAATGCTGATGCTCAATTCAATCTTGGTTACATGTATTGTGCTGGCCACGGAGTTCCGCAAGATTACTCAAAAGCCTTTGACTGGTTTTTCAAGGCTGCCATCCAAGAAGATGCTGGTGCTCAGTACAAGTTAGGCTACATGTACTATCATGGCTATGGAGCTCCTCAAGATCACTCAATAGCTATCGAGTGGTATCTCAAGGCAGCATACCAAGGACATGCTGATGCTCAGTACCGGCTAGGTTACATGTACTCTAACGGCGAGGGTACCCCACAAGACTACGCAATAGCCTTCTACTGGTATCTCAAGGTTGCCAACCAAGGAAATGCCAGCGCTCAATTCAATCTCGGTCTGATGTACGAGTATGCTAATGGGGCTTCAAAAGACCACTCAAAAGCCTTTGGCTGGTATCTCAAGGCTGCCAATCAAGGACATTCTACTGCTCAGAGCAATCTAGGCGACATGTACTATAATGGCAATGGAGTCACACAGGACTACACAAAGGCCTTTGATTGGTATCTCAAGGCTGCCAACAAAGGATGTGCTAGTGCTCAACGCAAGGTTGCCTCGATGTATCGAGACGGCAAAGGAGTCTCTAAGGATCTTATTGAAGCAGTAAAGTGGTATCAAAAAGCTGCTGACCAAGGCGATGTTAATGCCCAGGGAATATTAGACAAGCTCCAGTGCTGAGGTCTCTTTCGTATATTTAATAGGGAGTGCCCGTTGGTGCGCCACGCTGCTGTAGTAAAGCACAGATAATTTAATACAACTGATTGTTTACTTGACATGATGATTACAAATTTACAAGTCCTATCTCCATCAGGAATTATTTCATGCCGGCCTATTTTCATTTTAGTTCCGTATTCTTGAATCTACGACCTATTCAATCAAACATCAATATGAGATTATGTAAACACAATCGATCTATAGTCAATGACATACCAAGAAACGGCGCATGTATTAATTTGCCTCCAGAGTAAATGGAGAAAATTGTGCAATATTCCCAAAGTCATCTGAATTAGCCTCTTTGATCCGACGACGTGACCAAAATTGTTCCGATATCCACTTATTTCCAAAGGGTGATGGCTCAGCAGAATAGAGGTGGATTCTATAAAGATGGGCAACATGTTAGAGTCCATGCCAGGAAGTCATGAACGGGTGCATTTTTCAACATTCTATACAAATTACTTCCATTTCTAGCCATCAAAAAACACGGACAAACCTCAAAATTTCTATGAAATTCTGTTATTGTATCTAAACTTTTTGTTTTTCATATTTTGATTCAAATTGAGTATTTTAAAACATATCCAGTTCATGACTTTCTGGCTAGGACTCTATAAAGTAACCACCTAATGGCATACTGTGAAATATGCAACATTAAGAAATGAAAATAGTAACCGTACTGTAAAAAAAGAAGTTTGAATTGTCGACAGATCGCAGGCTAATGAACTGATGCTAGCCTACATATCACAAATAAAGCTCTTTTGATAAACGCAGTAGATGATAAGATATGACTCTGGAAATAAGGACTTTTTTTTTTCTTTTTTCTTTTCAAGATGCTATTTGACAGAAGCAACTTCGTTGTATATTTGAGCCTGACGCTGTTAATCCTAGCACATAATGCTGTGAGCGGACAAAGGAGGAATACTTCCCTCACTATGCGTTCTTTCCGAGGTTGAGTCCCCACAAATGCTGTGAAGTATAGGGGACGGAAATGTTGGTTAGATTTATCATTGATGTGAAAGGAAGTGAACAAATGCTGACGTTGATAAAGATTAGTGGCAATCGGTTAGGTTGGTATAGTATGTATTGGCTAACATTCCGTAGAAAGGTTGCCAATATAAGAACAGCCCAAAAGACCGGCTGGTGTTAGCGAGTTCATTCGAGACCAAAATATACTTGATATTTATCCACTATCATAGGCTTCTTCTATATATATTATTCCTGTTCTTAGTATAGTTCCTGATTACTGGGATGACATCTTGTCAAGAAAGGTATAGAAGAAAATACAATTATGTAAAGAGCTTGTGAAACCTCTATAGCGAACGGTACATAATTGTAGGATTTGACACTGTGGATACGAGGTGATGGCGGGCATGGGATCTACAGGTGCCAAGCAACTATCTGATAATGTCTTTGAACGAATATTTGAACAGATAAGGCATGGTAGGGTAGATGTAAAGCACAGTAAAAAAAACCCCCAATACATCCACCTGGTTACCTGGTTTCAGTAGTTTCCAACGGCGAAAAAAAAAAAAAAAAAAAAAAAAAAAAAAGTCCAGCAGCCCACCTAAGACAAGGTTTTTATATTTCGCCAGTAAACTACCACTGTACCAAAAATGGGATGGCGTACTGTAAATACATGGCACACCCACACCGAAATAAAATAAAAAATAACAAAATAAAATATAAAAAATCTTACACCACATACCAATATATATCATGTCTATTAGCTGTTGATGCAAGTGTCACATGGTTGTTCGCGCGAATCAAGGTCGAAAGACCTAACCTTTAGTCAAAGTGTCGACCAACAGTGTCACGGATAGATTCCATGAGACTGTAGGCTTGGGAAAGGATAAGACAAGCGATGAGACAAATGATGAGACAAGCATGATGAATGAACATATGCAAAACAAAGTGCAACGGCGAGCTTCAACAAACACAGCCTTTTTTCGCGGGTAGTGGCCTTCCTTGAATGACCCAGAAGTTTGTTAGAGTATGGTTTTCACCAAACATTTCCCTCATCTCTCCTCTTTTTTCTCTTTATCTCTTTTCATGCCTCTCTTTTACCCCTGCCATCTTTACTCTCGATTCCAACAGCTCACAAGTAATGACGAAAACAGTTATTGAGGGGAAGTTCCAAGAATTTCATCCCATCAGCTCGGATGGATCATCACTCCCATTATCAGAGAACAAATATATAGAAGCTCGTTTCGACCAAAAAACACAAGAGTACATCATCCTCTGGAGTGACATTACATCTGTCTACAAGAATGCATGCCATCTAGAAGTTGGTGGGAAGGTTATTTCCTTTCTCGCAGACGAGGATTTTGAATAGTAAATAGACCATTAGTTATTGCTCTTAACATGGATAATATCTATTTTGGTACAGCTTGGTATTTGGGGTTAACTTGACCATAGTGCAACTTGTATAATAGTATCAAGCCATATCGGATCCATGCGGAGCTAGATATCGTACTGGATGTAGTCATTTCTTCTCAAGTAGACACTTCAAATGAACCAGATACTACAGTAATGCAAGGAAGTAAGGAAGAATCGGATATATCGGAGCTGAATGAAGTTACGCAAAGGAGAATGGAGGGGTTGGCTGCATCAGAGTTGAATGAAGTCATGTCCCCTGGTTATGTCAAAAAATCCGACCACAATGGTCCGCAAAGCCTCGAGACACAAGCAAGCAGTCTTTCCATAAGAGAAAATGATACAAGATGTCCGACTATAACCATATCTCAACCAAAAAATATCCCAATGAATGAATCAAAGGTCTTAGTGAAGCTAACTGTCCAGGAGAATGTTGAAATGGCAGCAGCTCTGCTTGATGAAGAAAAAGGAGATGCAGATAAAGAAGATGTCGCAACTCAAAACACATTAGGTAAGGCGTACGTTGGTGGAAATGGGGCCCCACAAGACTACTTGGAAGGTTTCAAGCGGAATCTCGAGGCAGCCAACCAAGGAGAAGCTGATGCTCAGTACAACCTAGGTGACATGTACTATTATGGGAGGGGTGTTCCACAAGACTATACGAAAGCCTTTGACTGGTATCTTAAGGCAGCCAACCAAGGAAGTGCTGCTGCTCAGAACAGTCTAGGCCACATGTATCAATATGGCAATGGGGTCCCACAAGACTACTCAAAAGCTCTTGACTGGTATCTCAAGTCTGCCAACCAGGGAAATGTTGCTCAGAGTAATCTAAATCATATTCGCCAACTTGGCAAAAACGTCCCACAAGACTACTCAATAGCCATGGACTGGGTTCTCAAGGCTGCCAACCAAGGAGAAGCTGATGCTCAGTACAAACTAGGTGACATGTACTATTATGGGAGAGATGTTCCACAAGACTATACGGAAGCACTTGAATGGTATCTTAAGGCTGCCAACCAAGGAAGTGCTGCTGCTCAGAACAGTCTAGGCCACATATATCAATATGGCGAAGGCGTCCCACAAGACTACTCAAAAGCCTTTGACTGGTTTCTCAAGGCTGCCAACCAGGGAGAAGGTGATGCTCAGCTCCTTCTAGGCCGCATGTACCATCGTGGCGAAGGCGTCCCACAAGACCACTCAAAAGCCATGGACTGCTATCTCAAGGCTGCCAATCAGGGAAATGCCACTGCTCAGTACGCCGTTACCTCTGCTCAGTACGCCGTTGCCTCAATGTATCAATATGGAAAAGGAGTCCCTAGGGATCATGTTGAAGCGAGACAGTGCATCTTTCTCTGAATACTCTTATGTTCTTTTTTAATTTCGGAAAATGAGATGATCATTTTTAGAAATCAAAGTAATAACCATGGAAAAGAAGTTTGGATTGTCGATCGTAGATTAATGAGCTGATGCTAGCCTACAGATTACAAATTAAGGCCCTTTTGATAGGTGTAGTGGATGGTTTAGATATTAAAATACTTTTTATATTTTATTGTTAGATGATGTTTGATAGAGGTAGTTCTTTTGGTTATTTGGAACTGACGCTGTTAGCGTTGATATATAGTGCTTTGAATAAGTAAGGCATTTCTATTTCTATGCCTCCTTTCGAGGACTATGAGAGTTCCCAAAGGTTGTAAAGTAGGAGACATAATGTGGTCAGATCTGATATTGGTATGGAAGAAATCGAACATTTGCAAGCGATGTTTGCAAAAAATTGGTGACAATTGGTCAAGTTGGTATATAATGTGGAAAATGTAGATATTGACCAACGTTTCGTAGAAGATTACCAATGAAGGGTAAGGGCAGCCTATGAAGATCGGGTCAAGCGAGATAACTCGAAGATAAAATTGAATTAAGCATTTATTCAGAGACGATGGCAAATCTATTTAAGAAGTAGATCCTGTACTCTGATATTTTGCATAGTTATAAGAGACTGTGACATATTGATAGAGAAGGCCATGAGGCTGTGCGTTTGAGAATGGTGAACATGAGGCCCTCAGGTGCCAAGCAAATGCTTGACAAGATCTTCAAACAGGTATTTGAAGCACGTAATGCATAGGTGCTGCGGTGAAAATAAAAAATGAAGGGACTCTAAATTAAGCACCTTTTCACTCTTTATATTCATGTGTACATATCCAGCTTGGAATCACAACTCGACTTTAATACATACCCATTATTATAGCTTCGCTTTAGATTTGTTTATTTGTGAATATGTATCAGTTGGTTCACTGGCATATGAAATGGTGCATGTGTATGTCGACAACGACAGCGACAATGACAATGACAACGGTCATTGCGGGGCCCTTAGTTGTGAAGGGATTGGACAACGGATCAATAGATTATCATTCATGTCTCCATGTCTTTGGGAAACCTGTTTGAGCTGTGATATAAAAATATGTAATTGACAAAAAGAAAAAGAAGCTTGAATTATTTTTATAATTGCAAACATACATGTACAGTACACACGTGTACACATGACTTTAGGCACTGTTCATTTTTCCAGCCTCAGTCACACTCAGTCCATGGAATGGGAAATGATTAAATTTTTTTTTCTGTGAAAGTGTATCCGTGGGCTGCCAAAAATAAACCAAACCTTAATTGGGACTAAACAAGGTGTTGTATTTATTTGTGTAATGGGACATTGGATGTGATGTATGGGTTTGCTTTTCGGTCATTGCCACGGATACACTCTTCCCCATCTGTTTACACCCTATTCTCTCTTTCTCTCTCTTTCTCTCTTTCATTCTTTTTCTTCTTTCTCTCTTCCCTTTCCTTTCCTGTACTCAATTCAATTCAATTCATTCCAGTTCAAATCTGATTGACAACCCAATACTTCATCTCAATCCATCCTCATCTCCATCCTCATCTCCATCTTCATTCTCATCCCTACATCTCTTCTAAGCTCAGCATATAAGCAATTGTTATCCATATCCATATCCATATTCATATCCATATCCATATCCATATCCCAATCTCTTTCTTATTAGCTTTTTATTCCTTTTTCCCATCAAACGTTACTTGTACACAAATATCATTAGTACATCTCCCCTTCCGTCTCTTCACTTTATCTTTTACTTCTCTTTTCATCCCATGTCTGCCCCAACAGCCCCTACGCGGACAAGGACGCCATCCATCTCTGCCACCACTGTTATCCTTCATGCAGACGCTCACCCCCACCCCCATACGCACGCCCATGCACAGTTTCAATTAAATCAATATCAACATCAACAACAAGAGCCGGCGCAAGAGAGCAATGTCACTTTTCCATTTCATCAAATGCACCCTTGGTCCACAAAACGTGCCATGATTGCTGCTGAATCCGAAATCTCTCCACCTGTCTCACCCAAACAGCAGGCTGTTCTCGTCGGTTCAGACATGGGTACAGGTGCGATCGAAAACGATACAAGCAAATCAACTCTACCTCCAGTTGGATGGAACACCACCATCAGTCATAGATATGAGCACGAGCAAAGCAACAGTGATGCTGGCGATGGCGATGACGGTGATGATGAGGATAGCCATCATGACACTCTGAGTGAAAATAGCAATGACCACGATAGCGATGATACTCTCTCTTCACCCCCTTATGCACATAGCCACTTTTATCCATACTCTTCTTATACCCACCAGCGGCACCACCATCATTCACTTCAAGGCTCACCAACAAGTGCTAATCATTCTATGAGACTTGAGCCCGTATCGGCTGGCTTGCTACTCTCCCGTTTAGACTATTCCTCTTCCACAGCATCATCCAGCTCCGTTTCAGTCGCATCCTCTGCATCATCTTCCTCAACCTCTCTCTCCTCCGTATCATCATCCAAATCAGCCCGCAATGTCCTCTCGTCATCAACAGTAGCATCAGCACCATCTTCATCATCATCATCATCATCATCATCATCGCTTGGAAGGTTAGAGATTGAAAGGACCTCGGAGTTACTTCTCTTTAACAGCCCACCCAGCAGTCATGCGTCCTCTCCTTCATCACCTTCCTATCCAGCCTTAAAAGGAGGATTTGGATTCCCTTCTCATCCCACAACGACGAAGATGACAACGACAACGACAGCAACAACAACGACGACGACAAGTTCATTACATGTTATGGATCCAAAAGAAACAGCCACAACAACTTCAAAGAGAGCTCCTTGGCATTGTACCAAGAAATCGATTCCACAAATCATTCGTGAGATTTCAGAGGCGTTGGATGGACGGGACAAGATGATAAAGGTAGTTCAGTACTTTGCCAAGGTCTTTCTCTGGCTCTTCTTGTCGAACCCAGTTCAATACAAGGTCCTTGCCACACGTATCAAGGCTCTTGCGAAACAATTTTCAACGACGCGTAAAGTATTTCGGTTAGGTCACTTTGTGGACCCATTGGCGTCGGTGTTGATGTTGGCAGTAACATTGAAGACCAATGTGTCGAAGCATGGTCTGAGACGGACTGTGATGACCAAGCCCGCGACCCAAACCTGGAGAAACAGTGTCCGGGATCGATTGGGTAGTCTGAACACTGTGCTTGGGTTCGTTCAAGATATCTCGGATGACATTTACTGTTTAGGAGCCATCGGAGTCCTTGACAGGGACTTTACAGACAAAGCAGAACCATGGTCGAATCGATTGTGGATGATGGGAGTATCGATTGATTTGCACGAGAATCTGCAGAGTATCCGAGATGTGAAGGAGCAGATCAAGGCTCTTGAGAGCAAGATCCACAGTAGTGATAAGGAGGAGGAGGAGGAAGAGAGGGCAAAGGCTGTAGCACAGCACTTGAAGTTGAGGACTAAACTGCACTGGTTGCAGGTTACCACTGTCAAACTTGGGGGTGACTTTTTGTTCTGTGGTAAGTCAATCCATCCTACATACAAGGTCCATTTAAAAAACAAAAGTTTTTTTTAATGAGTGAAATAACTAATTTGTTTATATTTTGGTCTCTGTTTTGATCAATAGCATATGATAACCTTCACTGCTCCTTCTCCGATGGATTCCAGGCAGTGACAGGTCTTATCTCCGGCATTGCTGGTGCTTACAAATTTGTAGGCAAGGTCATGGAGTCATAAAAAAAAAAAAGTTATCTCTAGTTCTGTTTCTCTTTATCTCCTTTCCCTTTTTGATTCTCCTCAACCTCTTTCTCCGACCAAAAGATGATAGATAGATCGGTATAACTTACTCCTATCACATCTTTCCTTTTATCCACACACCCATTCATTGTTCAAAAAAAAAAAAAGGTATCGTCGTTATACTTTTTTTTCGAAGCAGGTTTTGCTTATCTCTTTTTTTCACAAATACAAAACATGTCATATTTCCTCTCATTTCCTCTTTCTTTCTCTCTCTCTCTCTCTCTCTCTCTCTCTCTCTCTCTCTCTCTCTCTCTCTCTTTCTCTCTCTTATGCTCATATTTTGCAGAGAGATATATATATATAGATATTTATATATTCAAATACCCATGAACTATTAATGTTCCATTAATTAAAAAAAATAAAATGCAATTAAAAGTCTTATATTCATATACATTTATAACATTATTCTGATTATTTTTTTTTTCTTTTCTCTTTACTGATAAACGTAATGGTTATGATACACGTTGCGAGAGACGCGACTATGATTGTTTCCTCTCTCCCCCAACTGCAAAAATAATAAAAAATATAAAGACGCGTGTGTGTTTCTTCTATTCTTATTCTTAAAATACAAAATTAAGTTTTTTTTTTTTTTTTTTTTTTTTTTTTTCTTTCCCCTCTTCTCTTTCTGCCTTTATATCTCCCCTCACCCTTCGTTTGCTTTTTTGTTTTGTTTTTTGTTTTTTTGTTTTTTTGTTTTGTTTTTTCTTTGTTCTACGACCGACTCTGGTCCTCTGCAATATCTCGTAAGGCGAGGGTGATTTCATGCAAGAGGGCCTTGGCCTCCGAGACTGCGGCTTCATAATCCTCAGTGGCTTGAGCGTTCTGTTGAGCTAAAGATTCGAGATCTTGGGTCTGATCTTCAGGCGTTTGGGAGATCCCCGGTAGGTTTTCGATCAATGTTTCGAGTTCTTTTGCTTGACGACTGATATCGAGAGCGAGTTCTTGTGCGGAGCCTTTTATATATACGTGTATGTGTATATGTTATGTGTATGTGTGTGGTGTGAATATGTCAATTTATGGCAATGTTGTATCGACATGTTATGACATGATATGACATTGGTATGGAATGATATTATGGTATGGTATGGTATGGGTATTGAGGAAACGGAGGAAAGCCATACGTACTTTGAAGTTGTTCATGTGGCATGCCATGTACTAATAGAAGAGTAAAATAAAATAAGCAAGCAATAGATAAACATAAAGAGTCCTAGGATATGTGAAAGAAATAACTTTTTATTAATTTTATTTTATTTTATGTTGTTTTTTTTATCTTACCTGTGACAACAGGCACTTCTGAGTTGAGGGGAACTAAAGGTGCATTCTTGGTAAGGTGATCAAGCGAGGAGACAAACAGCAGAGCCAATTTGTCAATGGCATCCTGCAACTGTGTAAGCCGATCCATCTTTCCTTGAATAGCAAAGTTAAAAAAAAAAAAAAAATAAAAAAAAAATGGCAATTACAATCGTAAAATAAATTCCAAAAGGAGGGATAAATATGGAGAATAAAAATAAAGAATGATTTTGATGGTTTAGATTTAGATCAGACCATGGTCCAAAAAAAAAATAATCTGCAAACAAACTGATGAATGTAGTAGGATGGTTGATCGTCCTTCCTTCCTTCCTTCCTTCCTTCCTTTCTCCTCTGTTTTATAAAAAGTTTTAGAATTAAAAAAACGAGTTGAACTATGCTAGAAGGAGTGGGGAAGCGACGCGTTTTATTATTTATTCCATGGTTTCATGGTTTACTTTCAATTTCTTTTACAGTTCTAAGCCACCCGTTAACTTCGTTCGTTTTCTTTGTGGGGGGGCGAAGACGAAGAAAGACGAAAAGCGTCTGTCTGTCTTTTTTACTTTACTCACATTCATTAATTCATTAACAGTTGACGTTAATTTATTCAGTCCATCAAATAAAAAAGGACTCATGTCAGACTCTGATGATACTGCAACTGCACGGAAAGCACAGCCAAAGCCACGCCCACGCCCACGTCGTATGGGTGGCAAAGCTGCTGCTGTCGTTGGCACAGCCCCTGTAGAAACCACTGCTACTACTACTACTACTACTACTACTACTACTGCGACTACTACTGCGACTACTACTGCGACTACTACTGCGACTACTACGACTACAACAACAGTAACTTGCCCACTCAAAAGATCAGACTCTGCCGATATCATTTCTTCCTCAACCTCAGCCTCAGCCTCATCTTCATGTTTGTCCCCACCCCATGCTAGGAGGAGGATCGAGGATGATTTCTTTAGTAAAGCAAAGGCGTATCGAGCCGTGTTTAAAGTGCAAGGTATTTTTTTTTTTTTTTTTTTTTTATCTCAGATTAAAACATCTGCAATCATTTTTGCCACCTTAATTATTGAAATCTTGTTAAGTTATCTTTTACAAACACTACTCTTTTTCTCTTTTTATTTTTTATTTTAATTTTTTTATTTTTATTTTTTATTTTTCATTTTTCATTTTTCATTTTTCACTTTTCTTTTCACACACATCTTTGTTGTCCATTCATCTGAAAGAGAGCACATTTTTGTCCGAGCAACAATCAGAGGCCAAGGTGGAAGAGTCTCCGGTATTAGATCCCATTCCTGTGATAGATAACGATGAAATCCCAGTATTCGATTTTGAAGATGAAGCAAAGTAAAGTAAATTAGTAATAGGCATTAAGTTAAGCCCTTGTGGGAAGAGGTACGGGCGAGAGAGACTATCGAGCATTCTCTTTCCCCACCCTCTTTTTTTTTTTTTTTTTTTTTTTTTTTTTTGATCAAGGAAGTATTTCATTGCTAACTTACAATGTATCCATCTTAAATTACGTTACATACTTTCTGTAGAATCGTTGAGAAACCAATTCAAAAAGAACAAGCGGAAGTAATAGAACCGAAACGAAAACGGGAGATTTCGTTAACACCGCCACCAGAGTTACCACCCTCTTTATCACAACAACGATCAAGATCGTAAGTTACAAAGAAAGAAAGAAAAAAAAAAAGCTGTCAAGAGAAAAGCTCAGGAATGTAGGAATGATTAACGAAATGCCCTTCATTCGAGAACTAACAGTAAAGGAAAAACAAAAAAAAAAAAAAAAAAAATTCCTGTTACTCATTGAAATAGTAAATATATGCAGGCATCGACAACGTCAGGAGCAGTGCAGATCAATTTGGATGATGACGATGTTAACAATAATGATGATGATGATGATCTAATAGGAGATACAAGTGCTGAACTGGATCCGGAACTTTTATCGATCGCTGCAAAAGTCATCTCACATTCCTCACACTTGAAATCGCCGAGTCCATCTCAAAATTCCAGCTCTCAACCAACACTATCAATGTCACAGGACATGAATAACAGTAACAACAACAACAACAACAACAACAACAACAATAACTATAGCTCACCATCAATACCCACGAATGCATCATTCGATCCTCTTTCATTTCCGGGATATGATCACCTATCTTCATCAGCTTCATTATCAACGTCAGCCTCACCGCTCAGATCACCTCCTTTATCATCGCCAGCACCATCAACACCACCGACATCATCACGACAGATCAATGTTTTGTTCAGGATGATCCGACATCCCTTGTTAAACCCTCGTCCTGAGCATGAATTGGCCATGAGGGAATTGGAGAAGGATATCAAAGTGGCCATCAGATCCGTACGTCCCCCTCTAGGCTTTTTTTTTGTTTTGTCTTGTTTTGTCTTGTTTTGTTTTGTTTTTCGCGGACCAAATCCCTTGGAGTGGAAACTGGAAAAAAGAAGACGTACGTTATATTGATATTGTCAAACGTATATAATTATGAATAGGACACGACGTTCCGCAAGGCCATGGAGTTTTATTGTCAACAAAAACGGATTCAAAACACAAATCTGATCTTCACCTTCCGTGGATCACGAATGATGCCCAGCTCAACACCCGATCGATTACAGTTTCCGGAATATGCGGTAGTGGAAGTATATGAACAGAGTGCATACAAGTACATGAAAGAACAAGAGGCACGAAAGTTGGAGGAGCTAGATCGAAAAGCACAGGAGGAGTTGGCGCTCTTGCAACCAACGGCCACAGGGAATAAGGTGGAAGGAAAAGAAAGTGGACAAGATAAAGAAGAAGAAGAAGACGAAGAAGAAGAAGAAGGAGCAGGAAAACAGGGTGATGATCATGAACATTTATTTATCAAAATCCGAGGCAAGGATACTGCGGACGAAAAGATTCGTGTCAAAAAGGTACGTCTTTTTTTTTTTTTTTTTTTTATTTTTTTTATTTTTTTCTTTTTCTATGAAAGATATATATAATATAATATACTATATATAATATGTACGAATGCCCTAATCTAAACGCCAATCCCTATTCTTATATTTATCCTTATTCATTTGTAGACGACGACTATCCAGGCGATTCTACTGCATTACAAGAATATCAAGAAGATCCCTCCAAGTACGGATGTAAAGCTTGAGTTTGACGATGAAGCCCTGAATCCTTCCCTAACCATTGGTGAAACAGACATTGAGGACGATGACATGTTGGTTGTCCGTCTCTCGTCATAGTCATAGTCATAGTCATAGTCATAGTAGTCATAGTCATCATAGAGACCCTCTTCCCCACCAACCGTTAAAAAAAACTTGTACAACATACTAATAAAAAAAAAAAAATCAAACAACTTTTTTTTTTTTTTTTTTTGTTTTTTTGTTTTTATTCTTTTTGAAAACGTGTAAATGTCTATTCTGTTCATGTAAATGATTCTAAAAGAGAGAAAGAAAGAAAAAGAAAGAGAGAAAGAGCGAAAGAAAAGCAAAGGTTTATATTTAATTGTACAGGGGTGAAAGGGCAAAATCTTGACTTGGTCAACTTTTTTTTTTTTTTTTTTTTTTTTTTTAAAAAAAAAAGGATAAAAAGACAAAATGAAACACATAGATAGACAGGTAGATAGATAGATAGATAGATAGATAAATAGATAAGTAGATAGAGATAAATAGATAAATAGATAAATAGATAAATAGATAAGATCGTGAGAGAGAAAAAAAAAAAAAAAAAAAAAAGGGTATCAACAAACAGAAGTAAAGGGTGTGGAGGGGAGGGAGTGTAGGCTCTTTTTCTTTTTTTTTTTTTTTTTTTTTTCTTCTTTTTTTCCCCCCTCTTTCTTCCTTCCTTTTAAAAGACAAGGCCCTTCGAGGAGGATACGGGTGCAGAGGCAGAAGAGACCATCATGGATGGATGAGGGATTGTAGTAGTAGCAGATGTAACGGGGGTAGCACAAGTTGTAGTAGTTCTACCACCAGCAGCAGCAGCAGCAGCAGTACCGGCAGTCTTACGACCAACAGCAACATGATAGACCTGATAACTCTTCAAGGTCCTCATCTCCTGTCGAGCACGTTCCAACATCTCATCGAATTCAGATCCCGACAACATGGCCTGTCGCATTAACCAGGGGCGAACGTTCAATGCACAACGCCACCACAACAGCTCTGAAGCCAAACCGACTCGTCCTCCATGAAGACCCACGGGCATGTTCACACTGGACTTGTGCGTTACTTCCATCCCCGGCATCGTCCTCAGGATCCCTCCCAGGTTCAGGGCCAAGGAGGTATCGATCCCCAGTTTATCAAACCCAATCAGGGTCCAATAGCTTGGCCAGCAGCTATCCACACCCGAATCCCTCAGCCTCGAGTCCAACTCGACCAGCTCCAAATACCCATCCACTTTCAAGACCCTGACCAATTCTCTCAAGAAGGTCAGGTATTTGGTCTTGCTGATATTGGGTAGGAATCGACGGACATGGATATAATCCACAGAGTTGGACACGAACGGGATCTGAAGAGAATTCTCATCCAGGTTATAAAAGAATAAGTTTTCAAGATCAAAACTTGGTGTTGTCTCTGGAACGGCTGGCAATGAGGGGATCTGACTGACATTGATGGCATGGACTGCAGATTGGGGATGAGCCAGGGCCATCTCTGTGGCCCATTGAGTGTTTCCACATCCCACAGACAAGATCACAAGCGATCGTTCGTCCTCTACCTTTGGAGGAGGGATGACCATTGGAGAACGACGGTGATGATGACGATGATGATTGGGGGTGGTCATAGAACAAGAGGAGGATAGAGAAGAAGAACGAGAGTGAGAGCGTGAGGCCAATTCTGGTTCAAGCTCCTTGTTATCGTCGCAGTCGGTATGATGGTCGTTGTCTTGAAGAATAATGGGTTGATGTCCTTCTTCTTCTTCTTCTTCTTCTTCTTCTTCTTCTGCTTCTGCTTCTGCTTCATCACAGAGAGAATCATGTCTGTTGATCTTTTCATGTGTCAATTCTCCATCTTGATTCTGTTGTTGAAGATGTCTTTCATCATCAGAGTGTTTAGAGAAATCGAGGGGTGCGGAGTAATTCTGTCCCTTGAACAAAGCTCGGGTGAGATGTTGTTCCACTGTATAACTATTTGGATGATCGACAAAGTAAGAAAGAAATTAAAAAAAAAAAAAAAAAAACGTTTTTGGTTAATAGACTTAATAGGATAGAGAATAAAGAATAAAAGGAAATTAGAATTAGAATTACAAAAAAAGTAAAAAAAAAAAAAAAACAAAACGTGGTTTTAATTAAACGATTTGATCTCGTCACTGTTTCGCATTTTTTTTTTTTTTTTTTTTTTTTTTTCGCTCTCAGATAAACTCAACTCTCATCTCACACTTTTTTTTTCTTTTTTAGAACCATTCTTTAGTGATTTGCCCTTTTTTTACTTATATATATATATCATGATCAAGATTTATCCGAGAAAAAAAAAAAAAAAAAAAAAAAAAGAAAGAAAGAAAGAAAGAAAGAAAGAAAAAAGGCAGAAAGGCCATATCTTTCATACAACGTACAAAGCGGAAAGGAAAAGGAAAAAAAAAAAAAAAAAAAAAAAAAAAAACCGTTAAAAGGAACAAATTACGTTTAAAGAATAAAAGGTTTAAAATGAATGCAATGCACCAACAGCCCTCAAAGTCCAGACTCAAATGCAAATGCAAATGCACAAATCCAAATCCAAATCCAAATCCAAATCCAAATCCAAAAAAAAAAAGGTGATAGCTGCAGATGATGAAGCGGGCAAGATAGATAGGGGAGAAGAGTGAGAGGAAATAGAATACTGCTACATGGAGAAACAAATGTAAAAAAAAAAAAAAAAAGCAATAGAATGAATAGAGTAGTAGAGCAGAGCAGAGCAGAGCAAAGCAGAGTAGAGAGATCATGCGGAGAAAAAAGCAAAAAGTCTTTTTTTTTTTCCGGACCATGCGAGATACCCACGCGTCAATCCTTTTTCTTTTTTTGTGTCACTGAACAGAAAATCAAACCGTTGAGCAATGCTGAGTTGCTATCGAACTTTTTTTTTTTTTTTTTTTTTTTTGGTCATGGGCTTTTTTTTTTTGTTTATGCTCTTCGCCAGCCAAGGCTTTTTTTTTTGTAAACTCCAAAGCTGAATATGTATGCTGGGCCGGTTTAAAAATATGAATAACATTTTTTTTTTTGGGTTCCGTTTTGGGAAAGAATTGGAACACATTTGCAAGCATGAACCATGCAAGAAAAGGAAACAAAGCAACAAAGCAAAAAGTAAAAAGTAACACAGAAAAGAGAGACTTGCCTGTCCATCATATCCCAAGGACCACCATCGTGCTCAAGTCCCTCTGGAATGTCGTCTGACCATTCTTGCTCGCCTGCCCACCGACCCTGATTACCCCATTCAGATACAGAGATGCAGGATACATCATGCGTCGATGGAATGCATTCGATCCCTACTAGACGCTGTCCACATGGACAGCTCTGATTCTGAATGTGATTGTGAGTGTGAGTGTGGTTATGGTTGCTGTTGTTGTCGGTGATTTGTAGAGATATCTCTGGGTGTTGATGATGATACTCTGATGATGATCCGTTGGGAAAGGGAATAGAAGAGACCCCATTAGGACAACACTCCATCGTCGTAGGTGATGCCGGAGCTGAATTGAATAAAGTCGCGTTAGTTGACAGATTGTTGCAATCATTGTTGTTATTGTTGTTATTGTTACTACTGTTGTTTTGGTGAAAGGTGGATGGGAAAATATGTGGAGGAAGTAGGTTACGTTTCATAAACGTGGCCAACTTTTGTTCCTGTCGAGGGTGATAATCCTGTATTGATGCTGCTACAGGACTGGTCGGTTGAGAAGATCGGGAGATTTGGAGGGAGGAAGGATGTGATGAATGGGTATAGCTACTGCCATGACTATGGCTGTGGCTATAACTATGACTATGACTATGACTATGACTATGACTGTAGCTATGACTGTAGCCATGGCTATGACTCTGACTATGGCTGTAACTATGACTGTGACCATGACCATGGCCATGTCTATGACCGAGAGTATTAAGAGTCTGCTGAGGAGGATTATTATTGCAATTATTATTATTACTCTGGTATGAATGAGGGGCCACAGGCGTGGTCGGGGTCGCAGCAGCTGTCAAGGCCGGTGTCGTTGCAGTTGTCGTTGTTGTGGGAGTGCTAGAGAGTGAATTGAGGTTTGAGTTTAGGTTGGAGGAGTCGGAGAGGTAAAAACATGTTTGCCAAGTACAATGCGGTTGTTGCTGCAGTTGCTGTTGCTGTTGCTGTTGTTGTTGTTGTTGTTGTTGTTGTTGTTGTTGTTGTTGTTGCTGCTGTTGTTGTTGTGGTTGAGACATATCCATGTTTTGAAGATCTTGCAAGTTTTGTAGGTTTTTGAAGAGTTGATTGTGATCAAGGACAGTAGGGGCCCTGGAACGTTTACCACGGAAGAATCCAATGGAGCCACGTCTGCCTGCAGGAAAGGGCGGTGCACCTTCGTCAGAGATGGGGAAGATCTCTTTCCGTTCAGCATCCTTGATGTTGTTACGACGGGGGATGGTAGGGGGCAATGAGACAGAGGACACGTTGCGGTGATTACCCTGCAAAGGTTCTGTGGAGGTAGAAGGCAGATTGCCCATTCGTGTGAATGACTGAAGGAAATGAATGGTGGGCGGAATTTTGAATTTGTTTTTTTCTTTGAAAGGGAGAAAGGAAGGAAGAGGAGCAGCAGAGGAAGCTGTGAAGAAGAAGAAGAAGAAGAAGAAGAAGAAAGACGACAAGGACCAAGAGAAGACTTTTTTGCAAGTAAAGACAAGGAAGAAGAAGAAGAAGAGGAAGAAGAAGAAGGAGAAAGAAGAGAAGAAAAGAAAAGCGAAGGAGACAAAGGGGATAGATAAATAAGGAAAGGATAGGATGAGGCTGGTTACCCGTCGTGAGGATGGGATTGGGTATGGAGGAGAAAGCCGCTAAGGATTACTAAAAGTGCAAAGAATGAAAAGTATGAAAAGTATGAAAGGTATGAAAAGGAAAAAACGAGCGAATAAAGAAAGGACTGAGGAATTGGAAATTGAAATGGAATGAACGATGCAAACAATGAAGAAGAAACAATGAAGAAGAAACAATGAAGAAGAAACAATGAAGAAGAAGAAGAAGAAGAAGAAGAAGAGGAGAAAAGAGAAAAGAAAAAAGAGAAAAGGACCATTGGATTGGAGTTAGTGGGATGAATCAACAGGTAAACAACAAAAAAGAATTTGCATTCATTTCATATCATGTCATGTCCATCACAATATATCCAGCATGTTCATCATGTTCATCATGTTCATCGTGTTCATGTTCATATCCCATATTCACATTCATCCAAGTAACACACAGAATGTGCCCATCTTGTTCATGTTTGGATTCATATCCATTTGTCCATTTGTGTGTCCCTTCCTTTACCATCCCATCCCTCCATCCCCCTCTTTTTTCCTCGTTCACTTTCTTTCGTCCTCATCTTCTTTCCCTGCTTTGTCTCTGTCCCCTCTTTCTTTTAAAAAAAGCTGTTTAATCTGCAGTGCACGAACTGCTCCCCGAGAAATAAAAGAGTCGTTTTTAAAAAAGAAGGGTGAAAAAGTGAAAGAGAAAGGGAAAAAGACAAAGGTGAAGAGGGGGGTCTCAAACAACGAATGCAAACAGCAACTCTAAACAACAAACATCCAGCACATACAGCACAAACGATCCAAGGAATCAATGTTTGTACACAACAAAGATCGATAGACTGACTGACTGACTGACTGACTGACTGACTGACTGGGATGGCATGAACATGAACATGAACATGGGATTGATTTGATAGTTGAAATGAATCTTTTTTTTTTTTTTTTTTTTATGTAATCATAATCCCAATTGTTGTATCTGTATCTGTGTCTTGATGCTTGATGAGTGGAGGTGTAATAAAAAAGACAGAGATAGAGGCGGAGCGGATTGTTTAGCACTGTGTAGCATCCAATGCAACTTGAATGCGGTGTGGTGTGACGAACAAAACACTTGAGCAAACAACACGAATCCCCGAGTCGTGTTTTTTTTTTTCTTTTTTCTTTAATCTTTTTTCTTTTCTTTGTCTCTTTCTCTTCTTGACATGTTCTCTTCAAGGATAGAAAGCTCATTGATTGACTTTAATTTCTTGTTCTCTCTCTTTTACAAACCAATTGGTTGATTGATTGACTGATTAACAAACAAAGTAATACCACACAAAAGCACTGATGAATAAATAAAGAATAACTATATTTATACAATAGTTTTCTTTTTAATGATACAGAGTGCATTCATTCAAAGTCATGGAAGAAAAAGTATATGCCAAGATGTTGCTTATGTATGAATGGGGGCGATACGGGGGTAAGGGGGGGATGATGGAATTTTCAAACTGCCCTGTCCTGCCCTGCTCTGCCCTGTTTTGCTCTGTTCTGCCCTGGACATCTTGCGCCCCCCCTCCACTTCCCCCCAATGGGAGAAAGGGGGAAAGGGGAAAAAATGGGAAAAAAAAAAAAAAAAAAAAAAAAAAACATTACAATGAATGGAAAAAAGGATATACGCCTTATTCTTTCAAGTGATAACGGTTTCCCAAGAACTAAACCCTCTTCTTTTTTTCTTTTTTTTTTTACAACTTGGTTGATCAATGAATTACATTTACTTTTTTGATTTCATTCCTCTGTTCAACCTTCTTGCTCCACTTTCGATCCAAACACGCGAGAAGATTGGACTAGGGGAAGAAAGAGAACACGTTGTGGCAATCGGTTTCTGATCCGCATCCTCCATTGGTGTCTCACCCATTTCCTCTTTTTTTAGCTTTAGCTTTTTTGATGATGACTTTTAGTTGTCACAATGAAGTCGAAGAAATATTAAAAAACTACTTTTATGGAATAACTGGAGTAGACAGAATATGTAATCATTTATATATCTACCTGTTGAACGAATGGACGAATTGACCTTGTTCCAACTGGATCAATAGGGACAATAGTATATAAAAAAAGAAAGGACTAGGTACTGTTGTGGAATAGAATGGAATGCAAAAAGGAATGATGAATCGAATGAGTGAGGAAGTGTGTGAGAATGAGTTTTTACAACAAGTGAAGAAAACAATATGCAAACATGTAAAGAGAAGATAAAAAGGATTCTGTTTATGTTCCACAGCCTTGTGTAGACTCTGTGGAGAATTTGTTTGTTATTTTTTTTTTTTATTTATGTGGAGCAGAATTAATGAATGAAAGATTTGAAGAAGACAGAAACAGATAGAGAGAGATTGAGAGAGAAAGAAGAAGACAAGAAGAAAGAGTAAATAGAAAAATAGACCAAAGCAGAAGCAGAACAAAATAAATAAATAAATAATATTTATATATATAATCGAGAAATGACATTATAGTTTAGGCTATGACCATGGGTCATGGGCGATGACATTGACATGGATAACGACAATGTGTCAATGGTCAATGGTCAATGGCTCAATGGTGAATGTCATTATTAATTTAATCATTTCATTTTACTTTATTTTAAAATAAGAAAAGGGACAGGGACAGTTTACGCTATTTTTCTGTACTGAACATCTAGAGTCGAGTTAGCCCTAGCTTGGAGCTGAGATACAAAAATAAGAATGAAATGATTGTTTTCATTTCATTCTTCTTTTATTCATCTATCTATCTATCTCTCTCTTATCCCTATCCTTGTGGTTTTTATTGTTTCTCGCTTTTCTTTTTTTTTCTTTCTTTTTTTTTTTTTTTTTTTTCCCTCGGGAAGGATAAGATGTTTACAAATCATCGACAGGAGGTGAATGAATACAGTAACAAACAAATCAAAATAATAAAATGAATTTCTTTTTTTCTTACGCTCCATCCATGCCTTACAGCAAGGGCGGTAAAAGTATATCTATATCTATATCTATATAAATATAAATATAAATATACACAAACAAGTTTAAAGATGAATCTCGGTTAAACACGGGAACATGACATGACATGGCATGGCATGGCATGGCATGATGCCAGATCCAGAGATGCTATCAAGAACTAACGTTGGATCTTTGCTAGAACGTGTCTGTACAGTCTGACATACAATCGCATACAACATGCAACATGCAATATATAAAACATACAACATACAACATACAACATACACACATAAGAGATCATACATTCTGAACTCAACCTCCATCTCCCATTGGTTCATATAATATCATCACAAGCCAACTCAATCGTCACCTCAATCATGAACAAAAAGAATATGGAACGTTGGAAACTAGGACCAATCAGGTTAGAACTGAAAAAAAAAAAACTGTAAAAAAAAAAAAAAAAAACGAAAACATATCTATACAACAATATATATACATTTATATCAAAGAGAAAATAAGAAAGAAAAAAAAACGTATGTATTACAACAAATGAAAAGAAAATGACAAAGCAAATGCGCACGAGCACCCGAGCACCGAGCACCCGAGCATCGAATCATCGAAACATCGACCACGGAACACAGAAATAAAAAACGAATAAAGAAAATATATACCGTTTTATAGCTCTTTTTTTTTTTTTCCCCCTTTTCTTCCAAGAAATCTTTTTGTGTGATCATTGGGGGGAGGGAAGCCTGAGCGCTTGCTTCTACGGTTCTAGCTCAAAACAGAAATGAAAGTTTAGTTTACAAGACAAAAACAAATGAGGGAAAACTTCATACAACACCTCTGTATAAACATGTATAAACATTTATATATATATATACTATAAGAACAGAGCGAGACGGGAAGAAGAAGAAGCCAACATTACAAAAAAAACCCCCATCCAAGAGGCTATACAACGGATATAAAAGGGATGGGTTCCAGTTTAAAGTAAAACGTACACCAGTCGATTTTGAGTTTATTAGCATTAAGCAACTTTGCTTCAACATTAGCCTCAATATAGCATATAATACATCTTTCGATTGATTGACTGTGGTCATTCAACATTTAATCGTCTCAAAAGTAATATTATTCTAGTTTCTTACTGGATAAAACAAGCGGACCAAAATGATGATGCGCAGTGGAGATGGCAAAGAGATAGGACAGAACGGAGGATCCCTTTCTCCGAGATCATTCTTCTTCTTTTTCTTTTTTTTTTTTACTTTACTCTCTTTCTTTCTTTCCGCATGTGAATGAGCTCTACAAACCGGCTTTTCCATTATTTTTTTTTTTTTTCTTATTCACCTACTCTTTTTCCCCCCAACAGTACGTTAGTGTGTTGGAATGGAAGGAAAGAAAGGGAACAAAACGTACAGGTACATGTACATGAACATGTTCTGCAACCTTTTCATATGTCATTCTATATACTCGATTGAAATGATGGATGGTCGTACAACTTTTTTGTTCTCAGCTATTAAATTTTTTTCATTTTTCATTTTTCATAGTTCATTTTTCATAGTTCGTAGTTCATACATAGCCCATAGTTCCATCTCTTCTCTTTCTCCCATGCTCACAGATCAAGGAACCCAAATGGTGGTCAATGTCACCTTGCGGGCGGGAGGGCGGAAGAAAAAAAAAAAGAGTTTGGGCGTAAAATGATGAAATGTTGTTCTACAGCCCGACAAAGTGTCTTATTTCTTTCATTTATTAAAACCTAATTGGACTTCAAATGGGAAAATTAGTAAATAAACAAAAAAGAATCCCGGATCTGGAGACCCAAGAGTCAGATGAGATCATGAACAAGGGGAAAAGAGAAAGAAGAATAAAATAAAATAAAATAAATAAAAAAGAAAGAAAGAACGGAGGAGAAGAAGGAGAAGGAGAAGGAGAAGGAGAAGAAAGAGGAGGAGGAAGGAGAGTAAAAATAAAAAATAAAAAAAAGAGACAGAGACAGAGATATCCACGTAGGGCAAAGAGGCGAAGAAAAGAATGTAAAGGGAGGCAAGAGAAGGGAAGGGAAGGGAAGGGAAGGGAAGGGAAGGGAAAGGAATGATCGCAAAGGAATCAAGTAAAGGTAATGCAAGGTGAAGAGCAGAATAAATAAACAGAACAAAAGGCATTAGAATAGAGACAAGATGATAAGCAAAAAAAAAAAAAAAAAAAGAAAAAAAAGGACAGGGGCCCTCGGATCTCATTGCCGTATCCCTCCCAATCAACTTTCTTTTTCTCTCTTTCTCTCCCCTGGATGATTGTTTTGCATCTTCTTCGTGTATGTGTATGCATTTGTTGGCAAAGCATCCATCCATCCATCCAATAGAAAGTGGCCGTTATTGTGTCCTGTGCCCTTTTTTTTTTTTTTTTTTTTTTTATTATTCACAAACAAGTTCAGGGTTATTTTTTATTTTATTTCTTTTAATCCGCACACCCTGAACATGTTACCGTGTACAGTACGTTCCCTTACCTGCATTGTTGTTGCCCTGTGCCCAAATGCATTGCAAAAAAAAAAAAAAAAAAAAAAAATAACGCATTGTCCATATCTTTTTTTTTTTTTTTTTTTTTTTTTTTCTTTTAAAAACAAACACAACCACATCGTTTTTTCTTTTATTTTTACCGTTTTCTTTCTATTCACTGCTGTTTTCTTTTATTTGTTCTCCAAAGGAGACCGTTGAAGTTGACTTGAATCCAAGTGAGAACACCTTTTTTCTATTAAAAAAAAAAAAAAAAAACTGAATAAATGCATCTACTTACGAAACAAAAACACACAAGTGTTGGCCAAAGCAACATTTCACATTCTCATTTCATCATCCTATTGCCCTTGAATTGAAGAAAAAAAAAAAACTCCCATTAACTCTAAGCTTGTTTATTCCCTATCCACCCATACATGTCAATAAATAAATAAATAAATAAATAAAAAAAGCGCAACTCTGGATTGATCCCCCTCTCCCCTTGCATCATAGAGAACGATGCTGAATACATCCCCCCCCCCCCCTACTCCTGCTGAAACCAACAGGGGAGGGGAGAGCAACGGCAGTAGAATGCGAGATCAAAAGTAGATCAAAGTATTATATATGCATATGAATCTACAATCATCCTTAAACTTTGATCAATCATAAACACACAGGTGAATTTACAAATGCAGTGTCCTCCCTCCCTCCCCTGACGATCTGATTACTGCCACCCCATACTTTACTCACGCTTGTACTTCTCAAAGTAGACATCTTAACAAGGAAATGCCGATCATGTATAGACGAGGGATCATATAAAAAAAAAAAAAAAAAAAAAAAAAGGAAATATCCAGGGAATGAGATTGTTATTGAATTAAGATTTGTACTTTATTTTTTGTTATAATGATCATCACTTTGTCTGCCATGGCAAGTGAAATGACCGAGTGTTATTAAATCCTCTGTCCTTTATTGACAAGAGGCCTAGCCTACTAAAGGGACCCTTCCTATTGAAATACACGAAAGAGCATTCAGCGCCGAAGTTTGTCCAACATCCTCTGGGCATCAACATCACCTTGATCAGCAGCTTTTTGGTACCATTGTTTCGCTTCAATGTAATCCTTCGAGACTCCCTTGCCGTGATGGTACATCGAGGCAATAGTGCGCTGTGCATCAACATGTCCTTGGTTAGCAGCCTTGAGGAACCATTCAAAAGCTTTGGAATAATCTTGTGAAATACCCTTGCCATTATAGTACATGGCGCCGATATTGTTCTGAGCGCCGGTATCCCCCTGGTCGGCAGCCTTGAGAAGCCACTTGAAGGCCTTTGGATAGTCTTGTGGGATGCCCTTGCCATTATAGTACATGGCGCCTACATTGTTCTGAGCATCAGCATTCCCTTGATCGGCAGCCTTGTGATACCAGTCAAAAGCTTTTGAATAATCTTGTATGACTCCCTTGCCATAATGGTACATACATCCTAGAGTGCTCTGAGCATCAGCATATCCTTGATTAGCTGCCTTGAGATACCACTCGATGGCTTTTGAGCAGTCTTGTAAGGTTCCTTTGCCATTATAGTACATGGAGCCAAGGCTGTGCTGAGCATTTGGGTATCCTTGGTCAGCTGCCTTAAGGTACCAGTCAAAGGCCTTCGAGTAGTCCTGTGCCACTCCCTTGCCATGCTCGTACATGGTACCGAGATTGTGCTGAGCAGTGGCATATTCTTGGTTAGCTGCCTTGAGGTACCAGTCGATGGCTTTTGTGTAATCTTTTGGGGCTCCTTTGCCATTATAGTACATGGTACCAATATTATGCTGAGCTTTGGCGTATCCTTGATTGGAAGCCTTGAGATACCAGTCAATAGCTTTTGAGTAGTCTTGTGGGACGCCTCTCCCATTCTCATACATAGTACCAAGGTTGTGCTGAGCTTTGGCATATCCTTGATTGGCAGCCTTGAGATACCAGTCGATGGCTTTGGAGTAGTCTTGTTGGACTCCCTTGCCATCCTCGTACATGGTACCTAGGTTGTTCTGAGCAGTGGCGTTTCCTTGGTTAGCGGCCTTGAGGTACCAGTCAAAGGCCTTTGAGTAATCTTGTGGGATTCCATTCCCGCAATGGTACATGTATCCCAGATTCGTCTGAGTGAAAGCATCCCCATTGGCTGCTCTGATCAGAGCAAGTGCCAATTCCTCGCTCTCAAGGATGGTTGGCCTTTCCGAAAACTTTGCTTCATTGCTTTCAACACCCTCTGTCTGCGGCTCGACTATGATCGAACAACCTGCCCCATCTTCTCTTATGGAAACGAGCTTCATATGTGGCTCCAAGCTTTTGGGACCATTGCTGTTGGCTACCTTGACGGCAGTAAGAGTCACGACTTCATTCAACTCTGGTGTAACTGACCCGTCCACCTTTCCCTGTGTTACTGCTACGCCCGGTTCTTTCGAAGCGCCTTCTTGAGAGGAAATGACAACATCCAGTACGCCGTCTAGCTCCGCACGGATCCGGAGCGGCTTGATGCTAATGTACAATTTTATAATACTCAGGTTAATATCAAATGCTATACAACGCTGGAAAAAAAATAATAATAATAATAATAGATACAAAATATTCGTGCAACGAGCAAGATTGAGAAGTCAATTTACTATTCAAAGTTGTCATCTGTAAGGAAAGATAGGATCCTTCTTCCGGATTCTATATGGGTTGACTCCTTGTAAACCGATTTTATATCATTCCAAAGGATGATAAACTCCTGAGATTTTTGATCGAAGCGCGCCTCAATGCGTTTGATATCTGACAATGGGATCGATGATCCATCCGGGTTGATGAGGCGGAATGCCTGAAGTCTTTTCTCATCAAATTTCATTGTCCTTAGCTGTGTTTTGTTGGGAATCGTGATGTTGTATACGTGGTAGAAGCCGTGAGACCGAAATGAGTATAGAAAAAAAAATAAATAAATAAAAGAAATAGTGGAGGTTGGTGAAGCTTTCCTCTTTATTATATATTTTGTTTTTTAAGGGAGGGAGGAAAAAAATGTCCCGTCTCTTCGCCTTACTTCTTTCTATGTCTCCTTATTCTCCCTATTCTACTAACAAAAAGAGGAGACATAACAGCGATCTGCTTATAAACAGAATCATTCGATTCAATCATCCAGGCGTCGACTTGTTCAAAGTGATCTTGGAGGGGAGCAGCACGACTTTGAGTCCAGTCTCGTACTGCCTCCGAGGTTGATGCCATTAAAAATATCGTCACGGCATTAACATTATCGAATCGGGTTTCAGTACTGTTGTGCTCAGCTCTGGAAAAAAAAAAAAAAAAAAAAAAAAAAAACCTGAAAAAGCCTTGCAGATTCGTCATCTTGCATTCTCGGAACACCATTCAAGGTCAGGAACCAACACGCAACTATCATCATGCCGGATATGAACAACTTTGCTCAATGAATTGAAGTATGACACTAGAACATAAAAAAAAAAATTTTTTTTTTTTTGTAGCAGTAGATAGCTCAAATGCCAGGAGAGATACAGTACTCCAGGTGCGATGATGAGCGCTCACCGTATGCCAGGACTGAAGGAGTTTTATTAAGTTAGCATGAAACCTATCTCACAAAGTATTGGAGTTCCCAACAAGTTTTTTTAACTTTTCTTTTCTTTTTTTTTTTTTGTTCGAATTTGAACTGTGTCCCCAATCACTGCAAAGCTGAAGACTGCCCAAGGCATGAGTAGAGAGCTCGGCTGTAGTAATATCAGGCTTGAGCATATGCATCACTATCAGGAGGTAGGAGCCGTATCTTTAAAAAAAAAAAAAAAAAAAAATTAAAATTAAAAAAAACAAGGACTATCCAGAAAATGACTTTTATGTTAACGTGCATCAACTGTAAGGGCCATAATTTGGTCGTCCAATCAAATGAAAGATAATGAATATCAAATCTGATAGGTTATGTAGTAAGTGGACGTATCCAACAATGTTTTGGGCGCCAAGGCGCTTTGAGCACCTGAAACCGACTGATCCGACAATTCCTAAGCATCATCACTATCATCACTACTATCACTATCATCACCATCATCACTGTCTCCATCCTAATCGTTCTCAGCATCTTGATCTGTAGCTTTTTTGCACTACCGTTTTGCTTCACTGGATACAAAGAAACTCCTTTGCCATTTTTATACATTGAGGCAACTGTAAGTTGAGCATTAGCATCTCCTTGCTTAGCTGCCTTGAGACACAACTCGAAGGCTTTTGTGTTGTCTTGTAAATGCCCTCGCCACGCGCGTACCCCGTGTCTAGGTTGTACTGTCCAATGGTATCTCCTTGCTTGGCAGCCTTGTAAAACCAGGCGATGTCTTTTGAGCAGCCTTTTGAGGCTCCATTGCCTTCGAAGTATATGCAGCCTATATTGCTTTGAGCACTGGTTCTCCCTTGGTTAGCTGCCTTGAGATACCGCTCAAGGGCTTTTGAGTAGCCTTGTGGGACGCCAATGCCATGATAGTCCATGCAACCTAGATTAGCCTGAACACTAGCATATCTTTACTGCAGTGCCTTGAGATAGTGCTCAAAGGCTTTGTTAAATCTCGTGGAAGGCCTTTACCAAATCATACTTCATACCTAGTTCACACTGAGCGATGGCATCATTTTTTGTTTGTGTCCTTCTTCTTTCCAACTGATCTGTTCACTTTTCCTTGCCTTCTTGCCTTCTTGCCTTCTTGCCTTCTTGCCTTCTTGCCTTCTTGCTACACTTGGTTCTTTCAGAGTGCCTGCCTTAGAGGAAAATGACAATATTCAGCACAATATCAAGCTTTGCACGGATTCGGGGCGGTTTGGTGCTAGTGTGTAAATTTTACAGTGATTGGTTTAATACTGGATACAAAGTATATGCTTTACAATAAAAGAAGAAATAGATATTCCCCATCCATACAACGAGAATTAGCGGTAGTCAGCTTAGTATTCCAAGCTCTCATCTGTGAAAAGGATAAAGGCTTCCCCCCCTCCACTTTCTATATGATTCGCGTCCCCCTTGCAAGCAGATGTAATATCGCTCCAGAGGATGATGTACTCTTGCGTTGTGTGAGCATCAATATGTCCGATATCTGGTGAAGGAAGTGATGATCCATCAAAGCTGATAGAGAGAACTGCTTGAAGCTTTTTCCTCAGCAGCTAACATTGTCATTGCTTGTGCGCTGCTTGAAACCGTGGTATTTTATGAGTAAGTGGTGAGCAAATAGTGGTGGGCAAGAGTGATAGCAAAAGTTAGGAGAAAGAAGAGTTAGACTTGTGTTCTACACGTTCCAAGAGGGGGGAAAATATGTTTCATTTGCAAATATGGAACAGGAACGTGATGAACGTTTCACTGTGAACAGATACTTCCTGCAAGTGCACTTCAAGTGATCATGTCTTTTAAAATGCACTGTTGTCCTGTTTTCCTCATCAATTAGTATTCTCCAGGACATCAAATTAGGCCAGGATTCACTACACAATTTACATGAATCGCCTGTGTCAATGAGTTGAAATATAACATTGAAACAAACAAAATCTTTCCAGCTATACATAAATGATTCAGATGCAAGGAGAAATGCAAGGGTTCAGGTTTAAAGACAAACATTCAAGGCACAACATGACGGAAGAGATGTACTAGGCACAATGAAGCCCATCTCGTAAAATATCAAAGGAAGTAATCAGCAGGGTTTTAAGGGGAATATACTCCTTAACTTCTTGTCTTCTGACAATGGTGCAATTACTCAAATTGGATATTGCCACAACTGAGATCTTTACTCGTACCTTAGAGAGTCGCAGCTTGGCAAAGATAGGGAGCACATCCTGACTCGAGAATAAAAAAACCTCCCCCGATTGGAGTCCTTGTTGATCAGGTATTGTCATATCCTGAAGATACCCCTAGAATCAGAGGCAATTGACTTGAAAAGACAGGAGTTACGAACGAGGAAGCAGTATTGATGGGGCTCGGAATCTTGGCAGGAGCAGACATAAGATAATGTAGAAGAACTACTTGGACTTCAAGGGACCAACAAAGTCAGTAAGTACGTTTGATCACACACATTAACAACAGACCGGAGAGTCATGTAAAGCGAAACTAGTGTCGAGCAACTCCATAAAAGATACCATGGGAGGACGTATTCGGCTAAAAATGGTGCAGAGTACAGCCTGACATATTCCATCCATTGAACTAGAAGATGTTTTTCAACCACACTATCACACTATCATACTGCCCATAAACCTAGATTTCATTGTTCGAAGCTGGGGATAGACCATAGCACACCAACATTGCAGCGCCTTAGTCTGTAGCCAAAAGGGATCCCGCCAACATTATCTTGTAGTTGGAAAACCTTTGTAACCTTGTAAAAAATGCAGTATCTGCTCTTGAAGATGGAAAAAAAAAAAAAAATAGGAAAAGAGACAATAAAAGCATTCAAGCGATGTAACATCTGCAATCCATTTTCATGGTTTATTTCCGCATTTCACGAGTAGGAAGCCTCGCAAGGAGAAAATGATCGTATACAGATTAATCAAGGTTGCCATAGGATAAATATGTGTTTTGGAGAATCCATTGTAAAGTAAAAACAAAGCTGGAGATAGCCAGGCGTGAGACTGTTACTGATACGGAGTCAGGATCTGTAATCTTACAATAAATCTCATGTCCAGTAGACAATCACCTCTACTGATCCATCTGTCCTTTATTACAGAAGCATGGTGCACCCAAGGGTATGTACTTCCTATTAAATACATAAAAGATCATTCAACGCTCGAGCTGGTCCAAAGTATATTGGGCATCAGTATCGCCTTGGTCAGCGGCTTTCTGGTACCATCGCTTTGCTTTAGCAAGATTCCTAGAGACGCCCTTGCCATCGTGATACATCGAGGCAATGATGCGTTGAGAATCAGTATCTCCTTGGTTTGCAGCCTTGAGATACCAATCAATAGCCTTTGAATAGTCGAGTGTAACTCCATCACCATTATGGTAAATGACACCTAGAGTGTACTGAGCATCAGCATTTCCTTGGTTGGCTGCCTTGAGATACCAGTCAATGGCCTTTGAATAGTCTTGTGGGACGCCATTGCCTTCATGGTACATCTGGCCTAGATTATATTGAGCAACGGCTTCTCCTTGGTTGGCAGCCTTGAGATACCACTCAAAGGCTTTTGCGTAGTCTTGTAGGGTTCCATTGCCATCATAGTACATCTCACCTAGATTGCACTGAGCACTGGCATACCCTTGGCTGGCGGCCTTGTGGTACCACTCAAAGGCTTTTGCGTAGTCTTGTGGGGTTCCATTGCCATCATAGTACATCTTGCCTAGGTTGTACTGAGCAGCGGCATGTCCTTGGCTGGCAGCCTTGAAATACCAGTCAAAGGCTTCTGTGTAATCTTGCAGGACCCCATTGCCACTAAAGTACATATATCCTAGCATTACCTGGATGACAGCATCTTCTTTGACTGCTTTGGCCAGGGCTGCTGCCAATCCTTCACTCTCTGGGGTAGTTGATTTTTCCGAACTCTTTGATTCATCCCTTGGAATACACTCTCCTTGAGATTCGACAACAACTGGACAATCTGTGCCATCTTCCTTTACGGGAAGATCCTTCATATCTGTCTCTAAGCTTTTGGTGCTATTGCTATCGGCTTCTGTGTTGGAATTAAGGGTATCGACTTCACTTAATTTTGGCACAACTGGTTCCTCCACCCTTCTCTGTGTGATTGTTATACCCGGTTCTCCCGAAGTGCCTGCTTGAGAGAGAATGACGACATCTAGTACATCGTCTAGTTCTGCACGGATTCGGAGCGGCCTCAAACTATCAAGAAATTTTACAACGGTCGAGTAAAAAAAAAAAAGAAATAAATATCATACTTACAACATCAAAAAAACATTACAATGCAACGAGCAGTATTGATGGATTAATTTACTATTCAAAGTTCTCATCCGTGAGAAATGATAAAACTTCTCCTCCGATTTCTATATGATTTGCTTCCTTGTAAACGGATGTAATATCGTTCCAGAGGATGATATGCTCTTGTGTTTTATGGTCGAAACGAGCTCTAATACGTTTGATACCTAACAATGCGGCTGGTGATCCACCTGGGTCGCTGAGGTGGAACGCTTGAAGTCTTTTCTCGGTAGCTTTCATTGTAGTCGGCTATTTTTTTTTATTTTTTTGTTTGTTTTTAAAACCGTGGTGCTATATGCGTGGTAGTGGACAAGGACAGAACGGAAGGAGTGAAAAGAAAGAAAGTAAAGGAGATTGGTGAAGCCATTTATTTCAAGGAAAAAAACCGTCCCGTCTCATCGCCTCCTTATTTCAAAATCACAACAAAAAACAAAAGCTACAGCATGATTTAATCACGGTCCGTTTATAAACAAAACAATCAATAAATGAGGTATAAAGGAAGTAAATAGGAGGGAGAATTTTTACAGATGCAGTCAGCCCATAGCATGACTGAAAGAGTATACTAGGCGGCATGAAATCCATCCGATTAGAGTGCTGGAAGTTTTGGTCCGGGCAACCAGTAAGTTTTTATTTAAAAAAGGTGTGGTTCCTACTCCCTGACAGTAGCGTAAGTGCTCAAGCCCGATATTTCTACAACCGAGGTTCCTTCCATGCCTTAGGTATATATATATATATAAGAGAGGATGCCCAGAGAATGATGTTAACGTTATTTTGTCCACTTATTCTACAATTTAACGATCATTATTTTGCCATCCACTCAGTAAGAGGATTCTTAGCGTTATATTTATTGTCGTTTATGGTGGAATAAGCAATGAGCAAGTAAATTTAGCGATGTTCCGTACTATATACATTTTGAAGCTTTTGGTCATTTAAACTGATCCTATATTTCCTAAGTATCAACAGCATCTTGATCTGCAGCTTTTTGATACCATCGCTTTGCTTTAGCAGGACTTTTAGCGACTCCATTGCCATCCTCGTACATTGAGGCGACCGCGCGTTGGGCATCAGCATTTCCTTGCTTAGCAGCTTTGAGATACCATTTAAAGGCTTTTGAGTAGTCCTGTGGGATCCCATTGTCACACTCATACATGCAGCCTAGATTGTACTGAGCACGGGTATGTCCTTGGTTTGCTGCCTTGAGATACCATTTGACGGCTTCTGAATTGTTTCTTGAGACTCCATTGCCTTCCTCATACATGGCGCCTAGTGCAGCCTGGGCATCAGCATCTCCTTGCTTAGCAGCCTTGAAATAGTATTCAAAGGCTTTTGAGTAATCTTGCGGAGTTCCTTTGCCACTCTCATACATTTCGCCTGTATTATACTGGCCAATGACCTCTCCTTGGCTGGCTGCCTTGAGGAACCAGCCAAATGCCTCTGCATAATCTTGTGAAACTCGATTGCCATCATAATACATGTGCCCTAGATTGATCTGACCACCAGTATGTCCTTGGTTTGCTGCCCTGCGGTACCATTCAATGGCTTTTGAGTAGTCTTGTGGGACGCCCTTGCCATCTTCGTACATGGTACCTAGACTGTACTGAGCACTAGCATCTCCTTGGCTGGCGGCCTTGAGATAGCAGTCAAAGGCTCTTGAATAGTCTTGTGGGGCGCCTTCGCCAAAATAGTACATCTCACCTCGTTTGTACTGAGTGACAGCATCATCTTTTTTGTCTTCACCCTTGTCCTCACCAACTGATCCATCCAATCCTTCTTGTGTTATTGCTGCACCCGGTCCCCTCAAAATGCCTGATTGAGAGGAAACGACAATATCCAGTACAACATCAAGCGCTGCACAGACTTGAAGCGGTTTGACGCTAATGTACAATATGTTAAACTGGTAAAGTTAATTATCATCCATAAAGATAAAAGGTACAATCTTTTCAAAAACAGTTTCAACGAGTGGTCAATTTACTATTCCAGGTTAATGTCGACACGATACAATAAAGTCTCCCCTCCATATTCTATTCGGACTGCATCCTTGTCAATGAATATAATATCGTCCCAGAGAAGAACGTATCCTCGTGTTTTATAGTCAAAGCGAGCTTCCATGTATTTGATATCTGGTGATGAGACTGATGATCCGTCCAAGCTGATGAGACGAAATGCTTGAAGTCTTTTCTCAGTACCTGTGGCTCTCATTGTTTGTTTATTGTTTGAAATTCCAGTGTTGTTTAGGTGAATAAGAGTGGTGGCAAGAATAGGAGAAAGGAGAAGGACAAGAACAGTTTATGAAGAAAGGCGCAGACCTTAAACACGTGGGAATGTTTCACTGTGGCTTGCTGACTTCCTATAAATGCATTGTGATTTAAAATTCTCTTTTGAAGCAAAATGTTACCGGTATGGTATTGCCACGAGCCTAACGGCCCTATTAATAACGCTTCTGTCTTGCTGAACCGTCGCTTTGAGCCCTTAGAATATTAAATTAGGCCCAAATATCCCAAGCGAGGGAAGTTCTCCAGTAGTAAACGGCCTCAATGTGAGGGTGTCATCTCTTTGTCTGTGCTCATTCTCTCTTCAACTGGTCCATTCACTCTTCCATGCATCCTTGTTGCACTTGGTTTCCTCGAAGTGCCTATATGAAGGGAAATGACTATATCCAGCACACCATCAGGCTCTACACGACTCCGTAGCGGCTTGATGCCAGTGTGTAATTTTTACAGTGATCGGTTTAATATCAATTGCAATGTGCTTTACAATACAAAAACAATTATATGTTATTTACTCATAAAACGAGTAATAGTGGTAACTCTTTTCGCAGCAGCTACTGTTTTCATGGCTTGTGCGATGCTTGGAACTGTGGTATTTTTCAAGTAGTGGTGGGCAAGAATGGTGGTAAAGGTAGTAGAAAGAAGAGTACGGCTCACGTTCTACACGTTGCAAGAGAGGAAACACACTCCATTGCCTGTGTGGAATGGAAACGTAATTGATGCTTTTATAGAATAGATACTTCCTAAAAGTGCGCCCCAAGTGATCATGTCTTTAACATGCATCCCAAATCGCTAGTGCCAAATGTTGAAATATAACATGGTTGTACACAAATGATTGGGATGCAAGGGGGAAATTTTAGGGTTCAGATATGAAGCAGATATTCGAGGTATAGTATGATGGAAGAGATATACCAGGCACAATCTCAGAAAACATTGAAGGATACGGTCTGAAGAATCAGCAGAATTTTAGAGTAAATATAGCCCTCAGCTTCCCATCTTCTGACAGTGGTGCAAATAGTCAAATTAAATGTTACTACAACCGAGGTCTACTCATGCCTCGAAGGACCGGAGCTTGGTATGGATAGGGCACACATCCTGATTCGAAAACAAATGAATAAAGAGATGATTAAAGTCCTTGTTGATGAGGTAATTTCATATCCTGAAGACACTCCGAGGAGCAGAAGCAATGGGCTCGGAAAGACAAAGATTACGGACGAAGAAGCAGTATTGATGGACCTCAGAGCCTTGGCAAGAGCGGATATATGATGATGTAGGGGAAACACTTGAACCTCGAGGGACCAGCGATAAAGTTGGTATGTACGTTTGATCATACCCACTAAAGAACCATAGCAGAGCATAGAGCTGTTGGTCGATGCCATAAAAGACGTCATGAAAGGACGTAGACATGGCTAAAAATGACGCATATCGCAGAGAAACAGTTCTTAGCACGCTCACCCATCGAGTCAGAAGATATCTTCCAACCGCACTATCGCATTGTCTCTTAGCATAATTATAGGTTTCGTACTTCGAAGACGAGGATAGAACATAGTACACTAACATAGCGGCATCCTAAGCTGTAATTAAAGAGTGTCCCACTAACATTATCTTGTAGTAGGAAAGCCTTTATATACGTTCCTGGAGGTAAGCGATAGGAAAAAAAATAATAAAAATCTTCCAGCAATATGACGATTTTCTATTCCGCATTTTCCGAGTAGATAGCTTCGCAAGGGAGCAATGATCGTATGCAAATTAATCTAGAATAATAACTATAAAGCGAAAATAAAAATGGGAATAGCCAGGCATGAGATAGGGCCTGTATTTATACAAGAATCCTCAAGCCCATTAGACGATCAACTGTATAAAATTATTTGTCCTTTATTACAGAGGTGTGGCGCATCAACGAGCATCCTATTAAATATGCGAAAGAGACCTCAGCACTAGAGCTTGTCTAATATTCCCTGGGCATCAACATCACCTTGGTCAGCGGCTTTTTGGTACCACTTTATTGCTTCTACAAGGCTCTTAGAGACTCCTTTGCCGTCTCGATACATCGAGGCAACCTTGCGTTGAGCAGCAGCACTTCCTCTGTTGGCAGCCTTGAGATACCAATCAAAGGCCTTTGTGTGGTCTTGTGCAACTCCACTGCCATTTTGGTACATGAGGCCTATATTGGATTGAGCAGCGACTTCTCCTTGGTTGGCTGCCTTGAGGTACCACTCAAAGGCCTTTGCATAGTCTTGTGAGACCCCATTACCACTATAGTACAGGTTGCCTAGATTACATTGGGCAATAGCTCTTCCTTTGTTGGCAGCCTTGAGATGCCACTCCAAGGCTTTTGTGTAGTCTTGTGAGACACCATTGCCATTACCATACATCCTGCCTAGATTGGCCTGAGCGCTAGTATGCCCCTCATTGGCAGCCTTGAGATACCACTCGATGGCTTTGGAGTAGTCTTGTTGAGCTCCCGTGCCCTCGTACACCACGCCTAGATTGTACTGAGCAGCGGCATGTCCTTGACCAGCAGCCTTGGCATACCACTCGATGGCTTTTGAATAGTCTTGTGTGACGCCTTCACCATGTTGGTACATGAAACCCAGGTAGTTCTGGGCCTCAGCATACCTTTGGTCGGCAGCCTTGAGATACCAGTCAAAAGCTTTTGTGTAATTTTGTGGAACCCCATTGCCATTATAATGTAAGAGGCCTACATAGTGCTGAGCACCAACATTTCCTTGATTGGCGGCTTTAAGATACCAGTCAAAGGCCTTTGAGTAGTCTTGTGGGACGCCATTGCTATTATAGTACATGAGGCCTACATTGTATTGAGCAACGGCTTCTCCTTGGCTGGCTGCCTTGAGGTACCATTCAAATGCTTTTGTATGGTCTTGCGGAACCCCTTTCCCACCAGAGTACATATCTCCTAGGATTACTTGGATAGTGACGTCCCTTTTGAATGCTCTTACCAAGGCTGTCGCCAATTCTTCACTCTCTAGGGAATTCTCCGAACTGTTTGGTTCATTCCTTGGGATATACTCTCCTTGAGGCTCGACTACGGTCGAACAATCAGTGTCATCTTCTCTTGCAGAAAGGTCCTTCATACCTATCTCCAAGCTTTTGGGGCTATTGCTATTGGTTACTTTGTCGGAATTAAGGGCCATAGCTTCACTCAACTCTGGTACAACTGCCTCGTCCACCCTTCTTCGTGTTGTTGTATCCGGCTTCCTTGAAACACCTGCTTGAGAGGGAAGGACAACATCTAGTACACCTTCTAATACTGCACGGGCTCGAAGTGGCTTGACACTACGATGTAGTTTTACAATGGTTGAGTTTTTATCAAAAGCAATACAGCACCAAAAAATAGATATTATCCATCCGTGCAACGCTGACAGGTCGATTTACTATTCAAAGTCCTCATCTGTGAGAAATGATATAAGTCTCCCTTCAATTTCTATATGACTTGCATCCTTGTAAACGGATATAATATCGTTCCAAAGGATAATGTACTCTTGTGCTTTATGATCGAAACGAGCTTCAACGTGTTTGATATCTGACAACGAGGTTGATGGTTCATCCAACCTGATGAGACGAAATGCTTGAAGGCTTCCCTCACCAACCTTCATTGTTATCGATTGTGATTTGTTTGGTAATGTGACCATATATGCGTGTTAGCGGATAAGAGTGGAGAGAAAGGAGTGAACAGGAAAGAAAAGGAATGAAAGAAGGAATTGAGGTTAGTGCAACCATTTTTTAAGGGAAAAAAAAACCCCCCTCTTGCTTCTTCGCCCCATTTCTGTCCTTTATTGGCATTTTTATGATGAGATAATTTCATATCCTGGGGACATTCCGAACAGAAGCAATGGACTCGAAAAGACAAGGGTTACGGACGGGGAAGCAGTATTGATGGAACTCGGAATCTTGCCAGGAGCATATATGATGATGTAGGAGAACTCACATGGGGCTCAAGTGACCTACGATAAAGTCGGTATGTACGTTTGATCACATTTATTAAAGAGCTACAGCTGGGAGTCATGTAAAGCCAAACTAGTGTCGGCCGTTGTCATAAAAGATACCATGCAAGGATGTAGTCATGGCTAAAAATGACACATATCGCAGGGAAACAGTATCCAGCACGCTCACCCATCAAGTCTGAAGATATCTTTCAACCATACTATCGTTCTCCTCTACTTGACATAATTCTAGATTTTATCCTTCGAATACGAGGATAGAACATAGCGCACCAATATAGCAGTACCTTAATCTGTAACTAAAGAGTGATCCATCATCAATCTTGTAGTAAGGAAGCCTCCATAATCCTTGTAAAAGTGCAGTATCTGTTCCTGGAGATAAAAAAAATAAAATAAAAATAAAGATAAGATCATGAAACCTCCGCAATTTTTTAGGGTTTTTATTTCTGTATTTCACGAGTAGGTAGATTCGTATGGAAACAATGATCCTATGCAGATAAATCCAGATTGCCATAAGATGAATATGTGGTATGGGAAACCAATTGTAAAGCAAATATAAAAATGGAGATAACCAGGTATGAGATTGTACTGACTTATTAAGGCATGCAATTTTACATCAACCATCATATCAAGTGAACAGTCAGCTGAATTAAATTCCCTGCCCTTTGTTGTAGAAGCATGGTGCATCCAAGGGTATGTACTTCCTATTAAATACATAAAAGATCATTCGACGCTCTAGCTGGTCCAAAGTATATTGGGCATCAGTATCGCCTCGGTCAGCGGCTTTCTGGTACCATCGCTTTGCTTCAGCAAGATTCTTAGAGACACCCTTGCCATCTTTATACATCGAGGCAATGATACGTTGAGAATCACGAGCTCATTGCTTTGCAGCCTTGAGATGCCAGTCAAAGGCCTTTGAATAGTCTAGTGGGACGCCATTGCCAGCATAGTACATCTCGCCTAGATTGTATTGAGCAACGGCTTCTCCTTGGTTGGCAGCCTTGAGATACCAATCAAGGGCTTTTGCGTAGTCTTGTGAGGTTCCATTGCCATCATAGTACATCGCACCTAGATTATATTGAGCAACGGCTTTTCCTTGGTTTGCAGCCTTGAGATACCACTCAAAGGCTTTCGAATAGTCTTGTGTGACGCCTTTACAATGTAGGTACATGTAACCTAGGCTGCACTGAGCATCCATATTTCCTTGGTTGGCAGCCTTGAGATACCACTCGACGGCTTTTGCGTAGTCTTGTGGGGTTACATCGCCATAGTACATCTTGCCTAGGTTGTACTGAGCAGTGGCATGTCCCTGATTGGCAGCCTTGAGATACCACTCAAAGGCTTTTGCGTCGTCTGGTGAGGTTCCATTACCATCATAGTACATCTTGCCTAGATCGTACTGAGCAGTGGCATGTCCCTGATTGGCAGCCTTGAGACACCACTCAAAGGCTTTTGCGTAGCCTCGTGGGATTCCATTGCCATAATAGTACATCTTGCCTAGATCGTACTGAGCAGTGGCATGTTCCTGATTGGCAGCCTTGAGATACCACTCAAAGGCTTTTGCATAGTCTTGTGGGGTTCCATTGCCATCATAGTACATCTTGCCTAGGTTGTACTGAGCAGCGGCATGTCCTTGGCTGGCGGCCTTGAAATACCAGTCAAAGGCTTCTGTGTAATCTTGTGAGACACCATAGCCTTTCTCGTATATATCGCCTAGATCGAACTGAGCATTCGCACTTCCTTGGTTTACAGCCTTGAGGCACCAGTCAAGGGCCTTTGCGCAGTCTTCTGGGTTACCAGTACCGGAAAGATACATGTGACCTAGAGCACGCTGTGCACTAGTATATCCTTGATTGGCTGCCTTGAGAAGCCAATAATGGGCTTTTGCGCGGTCTTTTGGGACACCAGTACCAGTAAGATACATGTCACCTAGAATATACTGTGCACTATCCTTTCCTTGCTTGGCTGCCTTGAGAAAGCACTCAAAGGCTTTTGCCAAATCGCGTGGAGCGTCTTCGTCGCGCATGTAAATCACACCTAGGTCGTACTGAGTGGAAACATCTTCCATGTCTGTGTCTCTTTCCTCTCTAGCTGATTCGTCTACTCCTCCTTGTGTTATCGCTGCACCTAGTTCTCCCGAGGAGTCTGCTTGAGGCGGAATGACGATATCCAGGACGATATTCAGGACGATATCAAGCCTTGCGCGGATTCGGAACGGCTTAATACTATTTTGCAGTTTCGCAGTGATCGGTTTAGTACCAAATGCTTTATAACACGAACTAGATCTTATCCCATCCATGCAACGATGCAAGGGTGGTCATCTTACTATTCAAAATTCTCATCTATGAGGAAGGATAAAGCCACTCCATCTGTTTCTATATGATTTGCATTCCTATAAAGGGAGGTAACATCACTCCAGAGGACGACATATTCTTGTATCTTTGGATCGAATCGAGCTTCAATATGTTTGATACCGGGCCATGGGGATGAAGTTCCATTCAAGTTAATGGGACGAAATGCTTGAAATTTTCTCTCAGCAGCCACTTTTGTCATTTTATACTCTGTGCTGTTGGAGATTGTTTCTGTATGAGTGGTGGTGAGCGAGTGGTGGTGAGCGAGTAGTGGTGGGCAAGTGTGGTGGCAAAAGTAGGAGAAAGAAGCAGAGTGCGAATTTATGCACGTCTCCAACCCAAATGTAAGACAAAATGTTTCACTTGGAACGTCATTGTGGCTTGACAATATGCGTTCAAGAACTAGAACAACTTGCATTCTCAGGACAGCATATTAGGACAGCATCCACCACACAATTCACATCATGCACCTGTAGAATATAAAGTGCTTGTGCGAATGGAGCGAACAGCACTATAAATAAATGATTCGGATGCAAGGAAAATATATATGTATGTTGGCTCAGATGTAAAGATAGACTATTCAAGGCATAGCGTGACAGAAGTGGTGTACCAGGCACATCATGTCCATCTCGCAAAGGATTAAAGGATATGGTTTGGATTAACCAGCAGCGTTTGTAGGAGAGATTTCCTCTTATCTTTTGATAGTGGCGCAAATGCTCAAGTTTGATAATACCACAGCTGAGATCTATGCTTATACCCTAGGGAACCTCTAGTTTGGTAAAGATAGATAACACATATTGAACTCGAGCAATAATAAAAAAAAAAAAAAAAAAATAGTGATTTGAGATTTTTGTGGATGAGGTAATTTCATATCCTAAAGACAACATTCAGAGAAACAAAGACAATGGACTTGAAAAAAGACAAGAGTTACGGACAAGGAAAGCAGTGCCAATGGATAATGAGGCCCTAGAAGAAGCAGATGCGGACGGCGACAAAATAATAAAGTCCTTTTTCTTTGGATAATCTCTATTAACTATTATAGGACTACAGCATTAGAACGCGTCAACACGAGATCAGTGCCACAAAAACTATGAGATGTTTATGCAGGAAAGAGACTTCTATCCCAAGATAGAAAAAAAGAAAAAGAAACTCATGGTTCAAAGCCGTTTTTGCGTTATAGCCTCTAAGCTACACAACTCATCGGCATTGATGATCCGCAGATGATTAAAAACAGACGGTCAGACGAACATGTCCTGTTTATCCAACGATTTCTGAACACGAGGATCTTCCATCCACACACTCCACCTGTATTCTTTCATTCCTCATTCTGTATCATAAACGCTAAAAAAAAAAAAAAAAAAAAAAAAAAGAAGGGTTGCAGTTTTGAAAACAAAGTCGAGTGGTAGTATCATGTATGTATGTATCAATACAATAGGACAATAAACAGTCAATGTGTCCAGTCTTGAAAGACAATCACATCCCATTGGACCCTTTAGTACCATCCATTATATACTGTTACATTTTTTTTTTCTTATTTATTTAATTTGTTTTTTGTTTTTTTATCCAGTACTCAATCGAGTATGACGCGAACAGCGTTTAGATCAATGGGAGTAAAGCTGTGGATGTCAATTCCACGTGAACTCAATTCAGCTTCAGCATGGCGTGGAACCAACATGGGAATCAAATCTGGGCGGATAGAGAGTTCTAAAAAAAACCATTGCCAAAATTAAAAGAAATTTTGGTCAAAAACATGCAATTTTAACAATAAATGGATTAAATGGATCACATCAATGTCATGTCATCCAAAGTATCAGTTTTCTTTTCTTTTTTTCTTTTTTTTTCTCTTACCGAGAGGAGTAAAGTTGAAAAGAGGAGGAAGATCCCTGCCACTGCACAGTTTCGTCTCTGGTGCTCTGAGCTCATCAAAGAATGGGTGAACCATGGCTTCAATAGGTGTATATCGTTTTGATGGTGTATATTCCAAGAGGTGTGCAAGAAGATCCAATGCTTCTGGAGATGTCCTTGAGCGGAAGATCTAGATACGAATCAAAGCAACAGCCCGTTTTTCTTTAATATCTTGATAATCATGTAAAAAAGAAAGTTTTCCGTATGGTTTTTTTTCTTTTTTTCTTTTAATACCTTATTGAAAGGATGAGGCTTGATCTGAGGGAACTTGTGTTCCATGTACTTTGGGTTCATTGTCTGGATCTGCTCCTTACTGGGTGTTCCAAGCACTTTGATAATCTCCACCAGTTGATCAACACCACTCTCTCCAGGGAACAATGGCTGACCAAGCATTAATTCTGCCATAACACACCCTGCTGACCAGACATCTATTATGAATCAAAAATAAACGTAACAATCTAATCACCGTTAGTTTTTTTTTTTTTGTTCACAAGGAATTAATTCATGTGAAGGGGGACTGATCTGTTGTTCAGCAGTAAAGAGTCAAGTAAAGTGTTCAAATATCCCAGGTAGATTTTTTTTTTCCTTGTTCTTCTTCTTCTTCTTCTTCTTCTTCTTCTTCTTCTTCTTCTTCTTCTCCTTCATTACCAATGTTGGTCGTGTAGTTCGTTGCGCCAAAGATCAGTTCTGGAGCACGGTAATATCGTGAACAGATGTAGGACACGTTGGGCTTTCCTGCAACAAGGACTTTTGCGCTATTTCATTTACAAAGAGAACAGATCCACTTGTTGAGTAAGTAAAAAAAACAATAAAAAAATAAAAGATCTGAGACATTTATCTCACATGCAGGGGGTGAATGCTTTTTTTTTTTTTTTTTTTTTTTTTGACTGCGGCCCCCCATGTCATCCTACTGTAAACATAAACACACACCATTACACCATATCCAAATATTCAAGTATACTCAAAAATAATAAAAATAAAAATAAAATGTGGGAAGGAAGTAAGGAAGGGAAAGCATGATTAATTTTTTTTTTTTTACCTTCCAAAGTCACATAGTTTCAAGATTCCGGTAACAGGGTTCAATAACAAGTTCTGGGGTTTGATGTCACGATGGCAAATGCCTAAAGCATGAATATAAGCCAAGCCACGGAACAGCTGATACATATACAGCTTCACTTGGAAAATAGGCATCATCTGCTTGATCTTGGAATAGTGACGCGAGGCACGATAAACTGTCTCGGGGATGTATTCCAGCACAAGATTCAAATAGACTTTATCCTTCTACATGTATATTTATACACATATAAAACATTATTAACTCCTCGCAATGTCAGATAAAAAGAACTTGGATAGTGAATGGATAGCGTGTTTGTTAAAGTGATTCAAGGACTTGCTTTTTTTTTTCTTTACCTTTTCTTCATTGTAGAAAAAAGCCTTTAGTTCAACAATATTGGGATGTGAGACTAGACGCATGATTTCTAGTTCACGATTCTATTTTGCCCAAGAAAGAAAAGAAAAGAAAAAAAAAAAGTGTTGATGTGGTCAACATTACAAGTAGTAGCAAATAAAGATAAAAAAAAAATGCCTTGCAAATTTCACTGTGGTAAAAAAAAAAAAAGAGACAATTGTCACCATTATCATCATCATCAACTACTACACCAACAATAAAAGCTGGGTAGAACTAATAAGAAAGAGGAAAAAAAAAAAAAAAAAAAAAAAGTTCCAGAGAGACATTTACCTACCTTGAACCGTGCATCCTGAAGCACATTCTTAATGGCTGCATCTTCGCCAGTGTCTGCTAGTTTTGCTTGAAAGACAACACCGAAGGAACCATTGCCGATGGCCTTACAGCTGTTATATGCAAGTTCAAAGGGCTCTCCAGACTTGCCATCGTTTGCCTGCACCTTGATGATCTTTGTAGGGTCTGGTTCACCTATCGATGTAATAATAATAACAATAATATTAATAAAGAAAAGTTAATAATAAACCTGTTATTAATAACACTTGCTTCTGTTTGTTGTTTGTCCCAACTTTTATCTTTTTCTGTCATCATCATCATCATCATAATAATAATAATAATAATAATATAAAAACAATGTCCATTCATCACATCTTTGTGCAATCCCAAAGTGATGCCTTTTCTGATGCTTCATTTCTCACGCTTTTATATTTTCTCACTCACTCACTCTCTCGCTTTCATTTTGCTTTGTCACATTTTTTTCGCATGTTTTCCTTACCACTGATCTTGATGTAATTGATGGTGGGCTCTGATGGCATTGTGGATGAGTTTTTTTTATTTTTTTGATGTTGTTGTTGTTGTTAATGTTTTGTTGTTGGGGGAGGGAAAAGAAGAAAGGTTGATGAAAGCAAGATTTCTGTTCTCCGAATCTGATGGATTTTTTTTTTTTTTTTTTGTTCCAAGCTCAGTTGTTCGGTAAGAATATTCGTCTTGGGCTGCTGTTTTGGCTGGCTGGCTGGCTGGCTGGCTGGCTGGCTAGCTAACTGGTTCGCTGGCTGTGTTTTTGTCGTGTGAGGTGGAGATTAATGAATCCGACTTTCTTTTTAATCACAGATTGTCTTCTCGCTTGCTTGCTTACTCGCTTGCTTAGTTTGCTTGTTTGTTTGCTTGCTTGCTTGTATGCTTCTTGATATTACTTCTTTTACTTGCTTACTGGGTAGTGCTGACGTTGGTTGGTTGCTGTTATTTATTCTTTACTGCGAAAGTACGTCAGTTGTAAAGAAAGAATAAATATAAAGAAAAGAAAGAACGAAAAAAGAGGGAGAGGAGGGGGGGAAGAGGAGGAGAGGAAGATAAAAGACGGGTACAGGTGCAGGTGCAGGTGCAGGTGCAGGTGCAAGACGGGGGTAAGAGTAAGGGAAATAAGGTCACGAGGAGAAAAGGAGCAGAAGTGAAAAGGAAGAGAAAGGAAAAGAGAGGAAAAGAGAGGAAATGTGAGAAGAAGAGAAATAAAATAATCTTTGGGCATCAGGGACGCGTTTAAAAAAATAAAATAAAATAAAAAAGCGCGCGTGCTCTCAGACTTTGAACAACATCCCCCAGTCCCATCAGTCGCATCCCACACAATTATATTATCTTGCGGGAAACAAGATGACGCAGTGAGCAATTGACAAATTGACTAAACTCGAAACAAGAAAAGTATTCTCATCAGATATTATACATCTGATACTTATGACCATCAAAAAGATCCGACATCCGACATCCGACATCCGACATCCGACATCCGACATCCGACCCAGGCCAAGTCCACAATTCCTTTTTTTAAAATAAAAAATAAAAACCCTCAAGAAGGGATGGGAGGAGGGGGGGGGGGAGAAAATGAATGCCCGACAAGAGAACAACTGAGCCATGCATTCATTTCAACCCATATCAAATATAAAAAAAAACATTCATGCATTTGTTTCTTGTTTTTCTTCAGGGCTTTTGGGGCTACCAGCAGTTGCAGTTTATGTGTGTGGCAACCAGGTTCTTGATTATCCCATAAACAATATGCATCATCTTTAAAACACAAATGTAAATGTAAATGCAAATGCAAATGCACAAGAAGCAAGGACTTGTCCTCCGGTCAAGTTCCCCCGGAATGAAAGGGGCCATAGAACAAAGAACTTGCACTAAACAACGGCATGTTTGATTCAAATATGTACCGACATGATGCTTTGTGGAGTGAGAACTGAGAAGGGTAACACACACAGCCTCAGATGGTGTCAATGTCTAAAAAAAAAAAAAAAAAATAGACCAGAGAGCAATGACCATTAAGCATGACACCACATCGCCCCCTTTTTTTTTTCTATTTCCCCGTTCGTTATTTAGACTAGCTCTAATATTCCTTATGCAGTATGATGCATCTCTAAATTCATGAAAATGATCTTGTGTACATGCATCCATTATTTGGTGGATTTAATGTCAGATCCCTTCCCTGAAATAAAATTATTTTTAAGATCTCGCACTACAAGTTACACGTTCTTGACATTTATTTCTATCCATCCTGACAATGAAAGAAGAATGAAAAAAGACAATCCCTTTACACCTTGCTCTAGGCACTGTTCCTGCCTAGGATTAACACTGTAGGCCAAGTGATATCAACAACATCCTCATTCTTCAGACCCTCCTCTTTCAAGATGGCCTCAATGGTCTCATCAACAATATCAGGTCGTTCAGGATGCCTTTCACTAAAAGTCTTGTATCCTGACCAAGTCTTGAGATAGTTTCGGAAATGCTCCATCGACACTTGTTCCGACATGAGTAAAGGATAACCATCCTTGTTATTAGGGAAATAATGTCGTTCTACATCCTCCAAAGGCACTTCAATACTCTTGTACATATTATTTAAGATCAACCGACCCGGTTCCCAAAAGGTACCCAATTGATCTGGTTCTATTCCCAACTCCAAAACCCGTTGACTAGCTCGAGGATATTTCTCAAATACCGCAAATGCGTAGCCCACAGCAGCAAACGTCCCATGAGGTTTGAGAACACGCTTGACTTCTGAAAAGAACGTTGGGTGATCAAGCCAATGTAAAGTCTGTGCGACCGTTAGAACATCTACTGAACCTTGTGGGATCACCTTCAGATCCTCCCCTTTACTGACATGATAACTGATGTTGGGCTTTTGGACTGCAGAAGCTAACATGGTCTCCGAAGGATCCACACCATAGACATGCTTGAACTTTTCAGCCAAAACGGACGCGACCTGACCAGTACCTTCAAATAGAAACAAAAAAAAAAAAACATGTATATATTGATATACACAGTTCGTATAAAAATTAGGGGGAGAATTGATTAAAAAAAAAAAAAAAAAAAAACCATTTTTCCTACCTGTACCGACATCAACAGCCATATCAAACTGACCGTGGTGGCGTGCATGATAGTTGTACACCATCTTGAAGAAATTTGCATTATAGCCTGGACGAAAAGATTGATAAAGTGCGCTATTAAAAGTCTTGCTTGAGAATGTAGCCATAGTAGTAACTGAGATGTATAGCGATTTACATGTATGTATGTGAAATTTTAAAGGAGAAGGAGACGAGGAGGAGGAGAATAAAAAAGTGAATGTGAATGTGAATGTGAATGTGAATGTGAATGTGAATGTGAATGTGAATGTGAATGTGAATGTGAATGTGAATGTGAAGAATTGTAGATCAAATTCATCTCACATTTCGCACGCTTTTTGCTTACAACGCTGGCTATTACGCTTTTAATCCATCATGAAGTACATGTATATGTATATGTAGTTTGGGGTGGGTAACACAATTGTTACTCAAGAAATCAGTCTGTGTTGGTTCGGTGGACGGACCCTCTTTACTCTTAAAAGGTCTTCGGATCATTGAACCATGAATTTGCATTAGGGCCCCAATTCATGTGTGTGCGCAGCAATAGGACGATCCGGAGTGCCAAATCCACATACACATTCACATTCACTTTCTGTTACACTAACTCAGGAACAACACGTTAACACACACACAAAAACAAATGCTCAATAGATATGATATAGCCCTTGAAAAAATATATTTTAGGCTCCTGCATAGTTCAAGATCTTCATCTACATGTTTTCTTGCCATTTACATCTATCCCCTCTGACAAGGAAGAAGGAAAAAAATCTTTTACGTCTTGTTCTATGCCTTATATTCCATGCTTTTTGCTCTACGGCTTTTGCTCTATGCGTTATTCCTGGCCAAGATGAGGACTGTGGGCCAAGTGACATCAACAACATCCTCATTCTTCAGGCCCTCTTCTTTCAAGATGGCCTCAATGGTCTCATCAACAATATCAGGTCGTTCAGGATGCCTTTCACTAAAAGTCTTGTATCCTGACCAAGTCTTGAGATAGTTTCGGAAATGCTCCATCGACACCTGTTCCGACATGAGTAAAGGATAACCGTCCTTGTTATTAGGGAAATAATGTCGCTCTACATCATCCAAAGGAACCTCAATACACTTGTACAAATTATCCGCGATCAACCGACCCAATTCCCAAATGGGTCCCAATTTATCTGGTTCATTTCCCAATTCAAAAATCAGCTGACTAGCTCGAGGATATTTCTCAAATACTGGAAATCCGTAACCCAGAGCTACAAAGGTCCCATGAGGTTTGAGAACACGCTTGACTTCTGAGAAGAACTTTGGGCGATCGAGCCAATGAATAGCCTCCGCAATCGTCAGAACATCCACTGATCCTGATGAAATATCCTTTAGATCCTCCCCTTTATTGGCGTAATAAGTGAGATTGGGCTTCTGGACTGCAGAAGCTAGCATGGTTTCCGAAGCGTCCACACCATAGGCCTGCTTGAACTTTTCAGCCAAAACGGACGCGACTTGACCGGTACCTTCAAAAAAAAAAAAAAAAAAAAAAAAAAAAAAAAAAAAAAAGAGATCACGCGCGTGTATCAGTCAATCAAATCATAATAAATCTATACGCGCCCATGAGAAGCGGAAATCAATTGAAAAGCCCTGTTTCTTTTTTTTTTTTTTTTTTTTTTTACCTGTGCCAACATCAACAGCCACATCAAACTGGCCATGATTGCGTGAATGGTAGTCGTATACCATCTTGAAGAAATTGGCATTATATCCTGGACGGAAAGATTGATAGAGTGCGCTATTGAAAGTCTTACTTGAGAAAGTGGCCATGGTTGTAACTTAACTTTGATGTGAAGCAGAAGAATAAAAAAGAAAAAGTTGATCGCGTGTATGTATGTATGTGTGTATATATATATATGTGTGTGAATGTCTTTGTGAATGTGAAATGCAAATGAGAATGCGAATGGGGGGCTATTTATATATTATTCTTCCAATCGCGATTTCGTACATTTCACACGCTTTTGCTTGCGACACGACCATACGATTTTTGGACTAGTAAAAAAAAAAAAAAAAAAAAAAGTGCATGAAGTTAGAGTCAAACACATTGACTCATCGTTACTCAAGAAAACGGTCTTGTCGATCGGTGGACGGACTCCTTAAACAAAAAAAGAGTCTTTGGGGCCAGGGTGCGCAAGTTTTGTCCCTCTTTTGCCCCCACATTCAAGATCTAATTATGCGTGTGCGCAGCAAATAGGATAAATAGGGCAAATAGGGCAAACAAGGGAGCAAATAGGATGGACAGGATGGATAGGATTAGGATAAAAACAGAACGGACTGCCAAATCAAGCAACAGTTGCATGTGCACATGCACATTTTTTTTACCCTTACAGCCTTTAGGACTTTGTTGCACATGTCACACACACACACAAACCCAATCCGTTTACTTCATTACTTCATTCTAAACACTCTTGTGGAGTTTCTTGCCTTACAGCGCAGCCAAGCGATCTATGCTACGCATATATACACACAGAGTATTAATACATTTAGTTTTATTTTCAATTGCCTATTGCTTCTATACCATATTCAACCTATTATCACATTCTCTCTCGGTCCGAATCAGGACATGGAGGAAAGGGAAGGAATCCGCTGTCTACAAATGTCAACGCCGGCATTATGTAGTCTAACATTTTTTTTTTTTTTTTGAGTCGACAATCCATTAGATTAGTCTTTTTCAAAACATCTGTTGAAAGCAATATTGTCAATAATGAAGATTCTAATTGGATCTTGATAGGGTTCTAGCAAACAACCCCCTGTTACTTGGAAGGTAAAAAAAAAAAAAGGTCCATTCTTGATGCGGATGATATTCACTACACAAGCACATGTACATAACAATGTCGCGACCAATCCCCCTCTACCCTTTCTCTTTCCCCTATCATCCCAAATCAGCGCTTTTTTTTTTTTTTTTTTTGCTCACGCTCAGTTGCGCTTCGACCATTCCATGATTCATTATTTTCACTCACGATCAAGATCTGCCTCCCATTTTGTTTCAACGCAATACTATAGCACAGATCGTTTTTTTATTTTTTTATTTTTTTATTTACCGTTACATATTCTAATGCACTCTTTTGTTTATATTATACATGTTAGTAGACAAAGGAAAAAAAAAAAAAAAAAAAAAAAAAAAAAGGGCCAGAACTTTTACCTTCCCCCTAGATTCTATAATCATTTTCTAATAAAAAAATGATCGATGTATAAATTTGTTGTGCATGCATCTTGATGTTGCACTAAGCAAAGTGGGATAAAGAAAAGAGGGAGAGTTGTGTATATACATCTTGCTATTAATACCTTGGGTTACTCTATAGAATCCGAATTGTTACTCTGTAGCACCAGCAAGCTCCTCCCACTCCGAGGAAATTAAAAACAAACACACACAACACAACACATCTCAGCCCAAGACGGTTGGATGTAAACTAAAAAGAGCACATCAAAGCTCTTTTCTTTCTTTCTTTCTTTCTTTTGACTCCTTTTCACTTTGACAAATGTGTCTCTCGTAAGCAAAATCAAAAATGGATGGAGGGGATAGGAGGAAAGCGGCGGACATACCACATGCACAACATCAACCAACGGAATATGAGAGCAGCAGCAACGATAACAAACAGCTGCAATTATAATAAATATATGACATCTTTTTCTGGAGAGATCCTTTCTAGCCTCTTGTTCTTTCTTGGCTTTTTCGTTTCGATTACATGTCCGATTCATTGTTGTTTTTGTCTAGATCCTGGCATCCCTTTTTATTTTTTTGTGAATACGGAATAGATAGTATATATATATGTATATCTATATCTATATATATGTTAATGGGTATGGAGAGATCTGCTTTTAATCCTTCTTGAACATGTTTGGCATGGAGTGATGTTTTAGAACTTTAGGCCAAGCAATGCAAACTTCAACTTCACAGGGATAAAAAGATATATGAATTTTTATATTAAATGGAAGGAATATTAATGAGCTCTATATATTTTGCTCAATTGAGACTCTGGATTCTCACCTTTCTTATTATATCATGCACCATGACCATTTCTTCTCTCCTCAACCTCTCCACATACATTAAGATCAGTATTGAATGTTTATCATATGTGCCATTGGAGATATAGTTAAATGATTATATGAGCAAAAACAATAAAGAAGAAACCATATATACATGTATAATATGAATGGAATGAAAGGCGTGAGAAGACTCTAGAAAGCTCAAACAATGGCGCCGGTTTTTCTTTTCCTTTTCTTTTTTAACAGAGCCACGAATAAGAAAACAGACTATGCGTTTGCTGAGAATTCTACTCATTTTCTACTTTGAAATTTAAAAAGAAAAAGAAGAGGAAACAAAAAAAAACAAAAGAGCCCTATTTTCGAATGCTTGTACATGTTATGTGACAAAACATACATGAACTTACATCAACTTACAAACCTATCCTTCTCCCCTTTTCATTGTTTTTTTTTTTCGCCCACTCTTTTATTATATTTTAGTTTATTGGTTCATGTACATGTATGTAGTTTAAACAACTGTGGCAACCAACCGGCACCCCATTCCGACAATGCATGGTGATCGTAGTCTAAACTCCACCTTCATCTTTTCTTTTTCTTTTTTTTTTTTTTTTTTTTTTTTTTCCCTTCCTCACTCTCTTTTCTCTTTTCTCTTTTCTCTCTCATTTTTCTCTTCATTCATCTTCCCTTCCCTTTTTTTTTTTTTTACTCTTTGGATCAGCTCAGCCTTGCTTCTTATTTCCCCTCCCCCTCTTCCACCTCCTCTCTTTTCAACATTTCTTCATAACGCTCATACATCCAACAGCCTACAACTACATTATCATTCCCCTTCGCTCTATATTTTATTTTCAATTGCTCCTTTCAATCAACTTACATACGAAGCCAGGATCTTGGATCATTCATTCATCTGTTCTTCCTACATACACACACATACACAAACACATATACAGTCTTTACATTTTCATTTACACGTATCACTCAACTGCACCCTTCCCCCCTTCTTTCCATGCGCTCAAAAGATTAACAATTGCACACACAATTCCTCTTCACACACTACGTTTTCTATTGAATTAATTCAGGAACAACACATTGACGACACACCCACACCCACACAAAAAAAAAAAGAAAAAAAAAAAAAAAAGAAAAGAAAAGGAAACAGAAAAAACAGAGCTGGCTAATTTTTGGCCATGGTGGAGATCATTTGGGGCGATGAACCAGGAACAGGTCCAGAGGTTGATATTCCTTTAGGAGCTCTCCGTCGCAACATCCTGATCGTGTTCGGAACCACCCTCACCGTCATTGGACTTGTCTCGACCTATTTGTTTCAACAAATCTCGAAAAAGGATAATAACCTTCGACAACGTGGTCGTTACCTTGTGACACTTCAAGGTTACTTTGGCACATTTTGGTTTGCGATCATTTATGCATTCCAAGCATATAAATATCGTTTCCCATGTGCAGTCCTTTACTGGGGTAAATGGAATGTCGGACAAAAAAAAAAAAAAAAAAAATTGTTCAACTGTATATTTTTTTTATATAATATGTGTGTACAAGCCTTCTCCAGCAGGTGCAACAAAAAAAAAAAAAATCCGAACCAATTTTTTGCTCACATTTTTTTTAATACAATGGCGTATGGTCTTTTGGATCTTGCATCATTCCAAATAGGGAGTTACTTAACCTTGGTACCATTCGTACTCTTTGTTCTCGGCCGTAGTTGGCGTCTCATCACGCGATTTCATCGTAACAATGCCATTTACCACGCACGTTTCATTGAACCATCCGATCTAACAGTATTGGGAAGAAGGGGTAGTGTGAATGGACCTGCTGTATCTAGAGAGCAGCAGCATAACGGAAACAACAGCATCAACACTGGCACCAGCAACAGCAATAGCAACGAAAAACTCTTTGAGTTGTCACATCACACTCTGGAAGAAATTGAACAATCTAAAAAATGGTATAATCGCTATAGGACCGTGACCGATCGACAGATATTTTACTTTGGTGCCGGATACATGGCCATGACTACTTCGGTTGCCATCTATTACCAGTTCCGTTCCCCAAATATCTCTATTAACCCTCTGAGCTATAACTGCCATAGTGGAGATGAGGTTAGTTTTTTTTTTTTTTCCTTCCTTCCTTCCTTCCTTCCTTCCTCCAGCTATCTCTACTTGTCTATTGAAGTTACCAACCCTAATCCTTTTTTTTTTTTTTTCCTTTCTTCCAGTATCTGCTACCATATAGTACCATGATTTCCTTCCTTTTTGTCTTGGGGCCATTCATCATTACACGACTAAAAGATGTCAAGGACGGTTTCGGTATTCGAAAGGAACTCATCTTTACATCTCTTTTTTCGATACCATGTGTTGCCCTCTACTTTGTCATGCCCGCACTCTTTCCAAACTTCACAAGAAGGGTTTTGGATAGGACCACTTGGATGGCCCTCATCCTGATAGCCAGTCACCTTACCAGTACATTAATCCCCCTAGTCCAACATTTTCGGACCTATCCTCATCAATGCCAATACACTGCCAGAGCATTTCAGAGAAAAGCACAGCGCAAGACAACTCCAGGAACCTTTTCAACTACAGCAACAGAAGCAACAGAAGATCAGCCATATGATTCTGAAAGTAAGGCTATTGCAAGGAACATTGCCGGTGGTGCGCCGGGTTTCAGACCAGAAGTGATTCCTCTCTATGCAACATCACAATCAACTGGTTTGGATAATCATCAACAACAACGGCCATTCCCTTCAACAACTGCTGTGCCTAAATACAGTGATCTTGTCCAAGGAGCCGTGGATGAATCCTTCCTGGATGATTCTCATCGAAATAACAGTGGAAACAATGTCAACTCGACGCTCAAGGGCCTGACCCGGAACCAGAAACGGGAACGTTTCGGTCTTGGTCTTAGTCTTCGAATGAATAACAGCCAGGGCACCAAAGTCGAAAATAAAAAGACAGATTGGGATGAGTTTATTCGAACACTTGAAGATCGTACATTGTTTAACAGGATGAGCGCGTTCACTGTTCGAGAGTTTTGTGCCGAAAACACCCGTTTCCTATACGAGGTATCACGGTTGGAGAAGAGGGCTTTACAGTATGAACATCTACGGGATTTGACATCAAGCTCATCATCGCACGACTTGTTGCAACAGACTGCCGCCACAGCATCTTCACCTTCAGTTGCTGAAACGACCACAGACGTGTCATCGACTTTGCCAGCATCGGATAAAATAACAAAGTCATCTTCTGTAGGGACCAGAAATTCGGTTATATCACCCCTCCCAACTCACTTTTCAAATACCGGCAACGGCTCGGCTAGTAGCCATCAGGGACCACATCGAATCAAAAAAATCGTCTCTGCATCTTCTGTTTCATCCACTATGCCAATCCTAGTTCGTCGATCCTCTTCGTCCTATTTTGATGATTCAGAGCCGTCTTCTCCATCGGGAACGTCCTTTCGACAGCATGGCTCTAATAATTCTTCTACAGCACTGCCAGGACTGGAGGGAGGCGTTGGCGCTCAAACAGATTATCTTAATCACCATTATCATCAGGACAATACAATCCAGACAGCATCGACAACGCCAGCACCATCATCAACAGCGGCTTCAACGATCATTAACATGGGACCTTCATCACCTCAAGAACACGATAGCGCACCGACCACGACTAAAAGATCGTTTGCGCCTTTACCGATGCCACCTACATTGTTGATCCACTTCGAGTACGTCTACAAGACGTTCATTGTTAGTGGTGCGCGTTTGGAGCTTAATTTGTCTCATAAGACCCTGCAAGAGATCCATCAAATGGCTCGACGTGGCGAATGGCGATCAGGAATGTTTGATGGAGCTATTTATGAGATTCAGGAGCTACTCTTCCGAGATGTCTGGCCCAAATTCGTCACCTCATCCCAAGGCTTGAACTACAGTGGATCGTCACCCGACACTGCCACTCCAGCTAACAGGACTGATTCTAGCGTGAGTACGAGGGATAGAGCTCATTTACAAGAGGCCATCTTCCCAAGTGGGAGTGGACCATCCTCGACCCATGGATCTAGTCATGACAATACAGCGCTGTTTGTTCCATTTGATCAGCAACAGCGTCAACAGCAACAACGTCAACAGCAGCGTCAGCAGTCTTCCTCTTCTCTTCAGCGGAAGGCCACCATCCCCGAGCCCCCCTCCATCATGCTGACTTCTCAAAAGTCCCCCCTATCTAGAGGAGCATCTTCTTCTGATACTGGTGCAGGCTCTGCGAACGAGGCGATTATACAAATGAGTGCAGGAAACAGCGGCAGTGTTGGTGGTGGTGGTGGCTACTATAATGGCGGCTATTATAATTACAACAATGGAAGCGGGAGTGCTGTGTCCTTTAATATACAAGGAGCACCACACCACTACAACCATCAGGGCCGCACAGCAGCATCAGCATCAGCATCAGCAGAAGATACATTTCCTGAGGGAGTATCTCGATCAGGACCAGGACTCAAATCCTGGTTTACAAAGAAGAGTCGAACAGGGATGGCATTGACCTCCAATAATACAGAAGAAGAATCTTTGGGAATCATTGAGCAGAGTCGAAAGAGTATGATGGATCGTAGGAGTGGTAATTCGGATTTATACTCGAGTAGTCTTCAGAACGCCTCTGTGCTCAAGTGAACAAGAACAGATGGCAGATAGGATGATGCGACAAACAAGCTTTTTTACTATGACAATTTTAGACTTTTATCATTTACAATTACTACTATTATGCAACAACTACAACTACAACTACAACTACAACTACAACTACAACTACAACTACAGCTTCTACAACTATACATATATTTAGTGCCAGCACTAAGTAACTAAGCATCAGCAATTGGCTTTTTATTTATTTATATTCCGCCCACTGTATCATAGCCTTCCCATTCCCATCACAATAATAATATATACTTGTCAATGTCAAACATAAATATATAAATATATATACATATTGTTCAGTTCACTTGGCCATGATATAAAGTATGTATTATGTTTTATACACTAACACGCAAAAAGCATTCTCTTTTATTACTTAGGGGCTATCTTTGTAAACGCTGATCAAACTTGGTACAAATAAAGCTCCCCATTCACCATTTTTGTCACTATTGCGTATAATTCTTTCAGCTTGGTTCCTGATTGAAATAGCAAGTTGGTCATGAACGCGTTTTTTGATATAAAGATCAATCCTTTTCTTCTTGTCCTACTTATATTTTATCAAAGCTCATGCCTCCTCCTCCTCCTCCTCCTCCTCCCTCGCCCGAAGACACCACGATAGTGGTTTCGAGGAAGAAGCCTTCTCCTTGAGGCAGATATGAAAAGTTAGAGTCGCTAAAAATCATATGACTTTTTTTTTTTTTTTTTTTTTTTTTTTTTTTGGATTTGATATGGGGGTAAAGTGCAAGTGCTGACTGACAGGGCATGGACCATGGTGGCTAGGATCATGAATCCCAATTGATAAGTCAAAACTAGTCAACGACTTTCTGGCGAGGACTCTACTACTTTATTTTACAGGCGTGGGCGAGCTAAAGCCCAATAACAATGGCGAACAAGGTCAAGACCTTCCCTTAATCCCAAAATGCACGGCAATTTTGTCGATTGGAGAAGCTCCACCAAGAGAATATAAGAGTGAGGATGAGGGGTAAGGCAAGTTCATCTACACTTAATTGGGTATTCGCTTCTTTGTATTTGCTATTTTATATGTCTGAGATTCGTTATGCCATTGGATGCTTCTGCAGACAGAAGTCCTTAAGAGTGATCAGAATTTCTATGGCAACACTTAAAATTGCTAAAATAGATGGGAACCTCCAACCGGGTTCTTTTATGAGAAAGCGATGAAGGATGATTATGGTTGACATCTTTTTTTTTTTTTTTAAGCATGTGCACATACAAAATTCATATGTGTTTGAGTGTGCACTCTCTGTTCTGTAAGCTGTGTGTGTAATCAATCTTTATTAACTATTAACACTCGAGATTCCAGAATAAGTGGTGAATGATGTCTGATGGTAGAGCACTTGGTCAAGCAGGCTGAAATTTTAACAAGCATGCTGAAAAATTGAACCAGCATGCTGTAAAAATAAACCAGCATGCTTGAAAATTGAACCAGCATACTGGAAATAAGAAGCAACATGCTGGAAAAAAGAAGCAGCATGCTTGAAAAACGAACCAGCATGCTGGAAAATCGAACGAGCATGCTAAATAATTGAACCAGCAATGCTGGAAAAATTAACAAGCACGTGCTTCTCAAAAATCGCTGCTGCTTCCTCAAAAATGAAGCTTTGATCATACGTACAAATGTACAAATGTACGAAGAATAACATATTTCCCAGGACAACAGCCCTACAGCCTCAAATTAATAAGGAAATCTCTCAACAAGATGGAATAAAAAACCTAAATAATGTGGTGCTGCGATCCCATATTCGATTCTCATCCCACACAATGATGACTTGAATGATGATGGAGGGGCTTTATTGGTGTGCCAAGTATATTAAATGTCTACATAGATGGGGTTCCTAAGAAATGAAAGAGTAAAGCTAACAAATAGGGTTGACCTTGACTCATTTTTGCGTGTTGGTGTATATATATAGAGAGAGAGAGAGAGATATCTGTTCCGAGCCTGCGCTTATTTATGGGAAGCCAAGCATTCTAGCATTGTTCTCGGAAAGGACTTTGTAGTCCTCGGTGGCCTTCCAAGCCTTGATTGAAGGATCCGAATCAATAACCTCCTTGACCTTCAAGATACCAGGAGTCTTCTCGGGCGAGATCAAGCCCTCCTCCGCAGTGATCATCTCCAAAAGGCAGATGAAGAAGTAGGCTCTGAAATCAGCGAGACTCAACTTGTTACCAACGAAATGGCCATTGGTTCCATTGTCCTTCAAGTGCTGCTCATTATATTTGATCCAATTGGCGATAGGGCCTGCGACCAGCTCTTTCCTGTTCTTCTCCTGAAGCTCCTTGTCGTCTTTGACAGCGAAATAGCGGACAAAGATCTTCGAGTTCACATCCATGAGCTGAGAGACAAAGGTGTTGATGGCAGTCTCTTCGAACAAGTTGGAGCCGTAGAAACCAAATTTGCGAGCCAGGTAGCGTTCAATTGAATCGGACTCTGCGATCTGGAGGGAAGTCTTGCCATCAGCTGAAATCTCCTTGAGCAAGGGCATGACACCAAAAGGTGCCTTGGGCTTTTCCTCGGCCCAATTGTCGCCAGGGAAAATGTTGGTGAACTTTGCGCCAGCGGCTGCGAGGATGAGGCGAATGGCAGTGGCCAAACCGTGGACATTAAAGTAGCGTACCTCAAAGGTGGTATCCTTCTTTTGGCTAAGCTCGTCGAAGGCGGCAGCTTGAGCGGGATTGAAGAACTCGTGAACCATTGTGAAAGGAATGTTAGTTGCTGATGTGGTTGTTAGCTTGAGACTGTGGTGCTGATGAGGATGAGGAGAAAATAAAAGAGAGGAAAGAGGTAGGGGAACCCGTCCTTTTTATACCTCAAATTTTGATGCGGATATTGTCTAAAGGCTGATGTGGCAAGTGATGGAAGGCTAAAGAAGCGCTCTCATTTTCTACATACTACGCTGATCCCAGGATATTTTCTTTTGCATAGATCGCGCCTTTTCCTTCTCCGATCCTAATCACTGAATTAATAATCGACGATGATTGCACTACATGTACATACAACTTTCTTGTCCATTGATTTTTTTTTAGTCTCATACTTTCTTTTTTAGTCATTAAAGAATGTCGTAGAAAAAAAATAAAGAAGGCTACGTACACTTACCTGAAAGAAAGTTTAGTCAAAAATAAAACTTTGAAGAGAAGCGCTATCTTGCCGTTTTTTCTCAGGATGGGCTGCCAAAAACGTCAGTCGTTAGCCACATTGACCTCATTAACAAAAGTGTAAACTTCCATCTTAGTTGATGAAGTCTTTATGTATGTCACGTATGAGCTGTTTTGTCAGAGGTTCAAAATAAAAAAATATAGAAAAAAAAAATCATTTTGAACAACTTTCTCTCCGGTGACTGCATGTTCTATGTGCTTAATAATCCCAACTATTGAGAATCTAATAAAAAATAAAAAAAACTAGCAGCATGAGAGCGGCGTAAAATTTGTTTGATGGGGCTGAGGTTATTCAAAATTAAATAAAGTAGCGCATTTCTTCATTGCGCAGGGCATTTGTCAGCACTCAGATTTGCCCATCATTTGACACCATTCTCCCATGCGGTAAAAAAAAACCAAGTTTCTTGTATCTAAAAACCGGCTTGTGGCAGTTCACATCGAGCGTCATCAGCGGGTTGGCTGTGCATGCTTCACCTGAAACGAGAGACTGATGAAGTCCTCGTTGCCTATTCGTGGTCACGTTTTTTAAAACAATGGGTCACGATCTTCCCTGGATAGGACAGTCGCAACTGGTGCTTTTGATGTCTTTTGACTATTGGTTTATACAGAAAACGAACTGAATCATAGATGTGGGGAATTCAAGAGTGACAAATATCTCTATTTTTGCGAAGCCCCAAAGTGATATGAGCAACTATCTCGTTGGACACAGTAGTCACTAAAGAACGCAATGAGCAGCACATCCTGGATCGAGTGAAATATAAAATAATATCAATAAAGTATTCACTAAATAATAGACTCAAGTCATGAAACAATATCTCGAATTCATTAGAAGAAACGATAAAGATATTGGGAAAATAAAATATAAAAGGATTATGCCTTTATTATTGGACAACTTAATAAACTATTAGTTCTTATTATTTGATAGCTGAAGTGTCGTCCGGTGTGCTGGCGCCAGTAGCCGGAAGCGAACGCATGAGGATTAACAGAGAATGTGCATTTGTTGAGATGCCAGCTTGGTTCTACAGACGCATCTGTTTTAAGATAACTAAGCTGGCTCATTCGGTAACTTTTCTCTAGAATAAACAAAACATCTTAAAATCGTTGCATTGGCTGTTCCCGAGATAGTGAACTTCAAAACCGTGTCCAATTATTAGGACTGATAATGGTAGTCGTGGATACTCCTAAAAGTGCTTTCACGCGGAAAATTAAACAGCCTAAGATGATCCTCATTAAGACAACAGAGCTATCGTATTGCTCTCGACTTCCAGGCATAGGGCACGTAGATTGTACGATTCTTCTTTTCGTTCCGCTGCTTGCTATACTTTTTGACTGACGAGATGCCTTGCCTGCGAACAAAAAGTATACATGATGTTCTATTGTGAATACCATGCATATATGAGAACAAAGCGCAAATATGCAAAAATAGGAAGCAAGTGCCCTTGTGCCATTGCATAGATGCAGTGGAAAATAAAGGCAAGATAAGAAATCGGTACGTAACTTATCGAAATTATTAACATTTGCACACAGGCAAAGGTCCTGCTTTTTGGCAGCTATAACGGTCCTTGCATGTCGTCCTTTACATTAGGTTCCAAAGCATCGAAGAATTTTGTGTTCGGGTTAACTTTGACTTCAACAATTATTTCAGTATTGTCATCAAAGCAGTATTCGACACCGGACATTGTGTCCGCTCCATCATATGTCTTTTAGATGACATGACAAGAAACTCGTTCTACTACGAATCCTTCTTCATGATTTTTTGTCGGATAACAGTTCCTGTAAATCCTAAGTTCTGTACAAAATACATGTACTGAATCACCTCTCCTTCGGTGTTTTTAAATATAGTCCACGTGTTAAATACGCGCGGTGTTTCATTATGGAATCATTGTGTTTGGTATCTGTGTATTATTGAACTTGAGATTTTTTTTTTTTTTCTCCGATCCTTATTCCAAAACATCTTTCATTCAAGACTCTCATTCAGTCAAGGACAAAAAAAGAAAAGGATCCCCTTTTTTTTTTTGCTCATTCCATTCAGAAGATGAGCCGAGGAATGCATTCAACAACTGATGCTCCTCCTATTGCAATAGGTCGAATACAACCATCCGTTAATACAGTTCTAGATCTTGCACGAGGGAGTGAACAGCATATTGTTCGACTTTATTATCTTCCTACGCCCAACACCAATGGATTCACAACGACACATACCATTGTCTCATCTTCACTCTCACCTTTACCTTCCTCCTCTTTAACTTTATCCTCACCTTTATCTTCTCCATCTTCTTCACGCGCGAGAAGTAGCAGCAATGTTTATCAACCAGACATGAAGAGAAATCATCATGATATATGGTCAGAACAGGAACACCATCACCGCCATCACCAACAACAACAACCACATCGAAAGCAATATCAGAAACACAAGAAGAGAGCCTCCACATTCTCATTAACTGAAGGTCCTCGACGACATTACCGACGCATCTGGCATTTGACACGAGTATCTGAACATGAACGTGGAATTGTTCATTTAGCAAGAATGCGAATCTCGACCATGGTAACTACCAGGTGCTTAAAAAAAAAAAGAAAAAAAGAAAAGAAAAATGATAAAGGAAACTTTCATTCAGGACTTTATATTGATATCTGAAAAAAAAAAAACTCATTATCAATCGGTTTCTATATTCTTTTATATATATAGATCATCCCAACCTCTTCACTCCCTTTCCTTTCTCACCTAGTATCATTACGCCTACAGGGCAACATGTTGACAGAGATTCCTCTTCAAGTCTTTCGTCTTCCTTCCTTGAGAGAACTGGATGTCTCTCAAAATTTACTCACAGAGATCTCCGGATTGATTGGCTTATTGGCCCCTACACTAGAAGACTTGTTCTTACAATCCAATCAACTCACCAGTTTACCTCAACAAATAGGTCGATTGAAACGATTGAGGCTTTTGGATATTGCGGATAATCAACTAGGATGTATTCCGGTGGAAATTCAACGGCTCGTATCAGGATCATTTACTACAGCTGCTACGAATGCTACGGCCTTTGCTACTACTGTTGCTATGACAGCCACTATGCCTGCGACAGTTACTGTTGCCTCCCCACCTGAGACATTGAATCAGGCTGAGGGATCCTCTAGCAATTCTGGTAATATCAGCAATAGTAACGTCAACATCGACAATAGTAGTAATGGTAGTAGCAACAACTCAACAGAACATCAGCACCCTCAACCTCAACATCCTCGTCAGCACCATCTTCTTTTTCATCCCCCACTTCCTCGCTTAAGCGGAAATGCTGCCCCTGCTGCTGTTGCTACTCTCAACCCCAGTGTATTGCTGGGCGTATTGAATGAAGAAGGCGGTCATGATGATGATGACTATGTGCAAATACGCCAAGGAATGAAGTGTTGGGCGCGAGGAAACCGATTTTGGCAGGCCAGGACACCCTCTTCATCTTTTTCTTCCTCTCCATCCTCTTCTTTTTCCTCAACAGGCTCTTTAATCAATGTGATGCCTTTATCTCCAATGAGTGCAATATCATCAGCCGATACAAATAGCGCATCAACAGCAATAATACCAACAATGACAACCAATCCAAGTTCAAGTCCAAGCCCAAGCCCAAGCCCAAGCCCAAGCCCAACTCCAACCTCAACTTCAACTTCAATTTCGACCCCAATTCCAGTAGCTCCAGTAACAACATTCTCATCATCACCTTTATCGTCATCACCTTTATCGTCATCACCTTTATCGACACCATCACCCACCCCTCCATCTTTTTCATTAGTTTCTACGTTCCCTTCATCTCAAGGATCGATGCCCACATTACCGTCCATGGAGTCGCTTACAATTTCATCAAGAAATAATAACAATCCTACCACTTCTACTGCTGCTAGTTCAGCCAATAGACCGAGCTCATCATCATTTGACTCCAGCGGCATTAATCATAACCATAACCATAACCATAACAACTACAACCACCATGGTCACTATCATCATTATCATCATTATCGTCAGCACGTCTATATCCAACATCCTCAACATGCTCATCACTCAATTCAACCACAACCTAATCAAGCTCAAAACCATAACCAAAATCAATACCAATATCATAACCAACATCATGATCAAAGCCGAAACCAAAGGTGGAGTCATCATCAACATCAGCATCAACAGGCTCCAGGTCCAGAACATTTAGTTGACAAGCGTGGGTACAGTAAGGATAGTTACACCTCCTGTTCATGGACATTAAGTCTTGCAGATATCTGCTCTCAAATCGTGGGAGAAAAACTTTATGATGATCCACACTATTTTTGTGAACCAAAAAGTTGTCCATTCAAGAAGCAGAAACGGAAACAGAGCCAGAGCCAGAGCCAGAGTCAAAGTAGGAGTAAAAGCAAAAGCAAGAGCAAGAGCAGGAGCAGGAGCAAGAACAAGAACAGGAGTCAGCAGTCTCAACACAAGAGGCAAACCCCTTTAAATATGGGTGCGAAGCAAATAGTTGGAATGGATTTGATTGAAGAAGAAGGAGATGATGATGATGATAGCAATGATGATGATGATGATGATGATGATAGCGATGGCTGTATGATCATGTTGATGCCGGAATGGATGATGGAACAGCCAGGGTTTGCTCATTTATTTGAGCTACGTAAATCTTTGCTATTACAGCAACAGCAACAGCAACAGCAACAGCAACAGCAACAGCAAACAATTTCAGGACAAGAAGAAAAAGTCAAGGACGACGACTGGATTGATTTAACTCATGAGAGCCAAAATCAGGGTCAAAGCCAAAGATCTAGCTTTAACCGTCTCGCTTCCTTTGAAGAAAACGAAAACAAAAACAAGATCAAAAACAAGAAATCAGGACCTTTATTGCTGTTAAATGCTGCGCCACCCTCCATATCTCTTACACTTGAGGAAAGAGAGATGGAATGTGAATATTGTTCAGTTTGTCAGAAACGACTGTATTTTGCAGGGATGCGTTGGAAGGGACTTGGAGTGATGGATGAGATGATCGTACCTTTGGAGTGGATCGCTTGTTCAGTTCAATGTAGAGCTCGAGCAGAACATGGAGAGGGACGGGATCCTCATAGCCGTCAACACCAACAGCAGCGTCAACATCAACATTATCATAATCAAGAACAACAACAGCAACAACAGCAACAACAGCAGCAACTTGGCAATCGCAATTCTAGCCGTAACTCTAATAGGGTGTCCTATAATCCCTCAAATCTTCCATCATACGGTTGTTCTTCCTCCTCCTCGTCATCTTCTTCGACTATGACACCAACGAATCAAGGAAGGACATCAAGGGCATCTCGGAGCACTAGTATGAGCATAAGTGTCTCAACTCAGCCTTCATCAAATGTAGAGTTCCAACATGGGAATCACATGAAGATTCATCAAGGGAATCAGCAAGGCCTATCGCCTAGAGTCTCTCCTGCTACAGAATCAGCGACAAGTCCAGTTGTGTCAGTAGAAACAATGGATCACCGATACCGACAGCGGAATTACTATCATTATCAACAACAGCAGCAACAGCAGCAACAGCAGCAGCAAGAGCAGCAGCAAGAGCAGCAGCAGCGAGAGACACAATCTCTGACACAGCCACGACCACAGACACAGTTTCAACCAGTAGTGCAACTCAACTCCAACTATAGAGAAAATGTACTTTATGGCTTAATTAAATCGCGGACTCTAAGGAGAAGGACTCGGTCCTTATCTCTTTAACACAACAAAAAAGAAAAAGAAAAGAAAAATATATATATATATTATATATTATTCCTTTCCTAATGGAGAAAGAGAACCCGGTTTTATCGCTCCGTCATTTTGTTTAATTATTTAATTGTTGATGTATTAGGTGTATTAGGTGTACATTAATGTCTTTGTGTTCATGTGTGTGAGTGAGTTGAGTGAGTGAGTGAGTGAGTGAGTGAGTGAGTGGAATGTTGTTTCTGGTATGGATATGATAATCTGATCCTGTCTATCCGATCGGAAGATTGATTGCTTTTTTTTTTTTACATGTCACTACTTGTGACGAGGTTTGGGGAAAGGAAGCAAAGTCATTGGTAACTCTTAAGAGATGAAACATTGTAATACATGTATATCATTTTGCCTTGTAGGTTTTATATATGAATTCTTTATTATTATTTTTTTCTAGCTCAGATGGTTGAATGTCATGCTCATTAGAGGTTGTCTTTCACCTCGGATATACCATTTTGAATTGACTCGGTTGGATGGGATCGAGGTTGGAGAAAGTAAAAGGACATCTCAGATTAAAGAAACATATACATGTATATATATATACCTAAAGATCGGGGAATAGATGAATAAAGAAAATAAAATAAAACCCTATTTTTTCTTTCTTTTTTTTTTTCTTTTTTTTTTTTCTTGGGAATGTTTGGAACTCGGAAGCGGAAGGAAGGGAAGGGAAGGGAAGGGAAGACAAGACCTTGAAATGAGTTTTGGAGGGAACGGGGGGTTTAGTGTGGATTATGTTCAATGTTTCGAGTTGGGTGTTTCGTATTTCGGATCTCCAGTTTCGAGTTTCGAGTTTCGAGTTTCGATGATCTTGGTAACTTTAAGGACTATACCAAAGAACAAAAATGAATATATATTTATATAATAATAATAACAATAGTAATAATGTCGGATGCCATTTCGTTTACTTGCTTACTTGCTTACTTGCTTACTTACTTCATGTGTTTATGAGAGATAGAGAGAGTGAAAAGAAAAGAGGGGAAAGAATTCTCACGTCAATAAACAATTACCCTAAACATTCTGTCGTCATTAAATTAATCTTTTTTTTGTTTATTTCTCGGGTTGCTGGGGCCTAAACCGACTAACCGGAAATAGGAGGTTTAATGAAATGATGTCCGTGGTTTCCTCCCCATGGTGGTGGACAAGGTCATTTTGGTAAGCACTTTAGTATAACTTTCTTTCTTAGTGAAATTAGTTTTGGGTCATGGATAATATAATATATATAATATATATATAAATATTCGTTTTGGCACTTGAAGGACGGCTGTTCTTAAACATGTATACGTATATATATATATATAATAAATATGTAACTACTTAATTGTTTAGCTGGTAGGGGAACCCACAAAGAGGAACCGGACGAAAAAAAGAATAAATAAAAATGATACAGCTTATATTATGGATATAATAATAATACATATATATATATGTATATATATATATACGTATATGTCCCTACTTGAACATGGCTAAGCTTTATATAATACGCTGATTGTAATCTTTACTGGATCAATTACGAATGATCACCTTCTGCATGGATATAACATAAGACATCATCGGCGATCTATCTTAAGAGTTTCATATAATATAATATAATATAATATGTAAATATTATTTATATAGTCCATAACACATGACTAGTTTTATTCTTTTTTCCAACTAGTTTTTATTTTTTTTTTTACTAGTTTCTATTTTAGTCCGGGTTCATTGGGACTCACTTTATACACTCTACTGGCCCCAGCTTTAGTAATAAAAGAAAAAGAAAAAGAAAAAGAAAAGAAAAAGAAAAAAGAGTTTTGAATCAATTTCTCGTGTCTTGACATCAATTAGCTTTCCATGTCTGAGGATGGGAGCTACTTTTTTTTTTTTTTTTTAAGAAAATGATCGACTAATCAGCATATACGGATTCATATATTACACATGTGTATATAAAGATGACACTATAGATTTGCCAAAGGAACTTTAAAAAAAAAAAGATCGAGGAGCTACATCTGCGAAATTGCGATATCATTTAAGACATATGGATATTGAAAGAAAGTAAGAAAGATAGAAAGGACGACGAACGAAAGAGAAGGAAGGAAACCTTTTTTTTTTAAAAAAAAAATAAAAATAAAAAATAAAAAAAATAAAAATAAAAAATAAAAAAAATAAAGAAAAAGGAATGGGGCGTGGAGATAGCTTGAATTGGGTTATAGTTAATATGATAATGATGTTGATTGACATTGACATTGACATTGACATTGACATTGATCTTAACACTGATATTGAGATAATTAATAATGAATGGTGATGATGACAATGACAGTGATGATGATGATATATATATAGCTTTGTGCTGTGCTGTTGCTGTGCTGTACACGCAAGTTTAAACAAGGGCTGTTTCGCACTTTTGCAGCAAACAGGTTCACGTTTTTTGTATAGATATATATATATATATATATATACTATATGCTGTACCAGATTGTCTAAAAAGCTTAAGATCCAGGACCAATGGGCTTCTTCCCATGTTACCATCTCTTACTTTTATTTTGCTCCAATTGCTCTGGTAACGTTCTTTTTTGTTGTTTCCAGTGGTAAGAAGTTTGTACAGTTACGTGTATGGATGTACATGTTATTTGTACATGTGGTTCTTTTAGATAAAAAAAAAAAAAAAAAAAAAAAACGCGTCAACAAAAGTATATTTGAATTTTCAAAAGCAAAAATTGTACACAGCAAAAAAGAAGAAAAAAAAAAAAATCCAATGTACTATTTTGCTTGTATACGTGTTTATTGACAATGCCTCTTAGACTTGTAATGCCATGACGATTTGTTATATCCCATGTGTTATACCACATCGTGTTCGATAATTCTCTCTGACGAAGACAACGCCTCAAACCACGACAAATGAATGAAACTTTGTGTACAAGTTGTATGTATGATTTCTTTTTGGTCCACTTTCTGCTCTCCTGCACGTCGAATGTCATTGTGCTCTTTTTTTCTTTTTTTTTTTTTTTTTTTGTTTTCTGAGCACAGAGAGAAACAAGTAAGAAAAGAAAAAAAAAAAAAAGAGCATCTATCCATCCTAGTCTATGCTTCAACAACAACAATAGGGAAAAAAAACAGCGAAAACAAAAACAACCAGAAACATCAATGAAAAAATGGCACGGCCTTTTTTTTTTTTTTTTTTTTTTTTTTTCCTTTGTGGTTCCCCTCCTACCCCCTCTCTTTCTTCATCACAAACAAAAACTGAGCAAAAACAGAAAAAAAGAAAAAAAAAGCAAGACATTTCACAAAAAAAAAAAAAAAAGAGCGATGAAAGCAGAGAGCAAAAGTAAGACATCTGTTATACAAAAAGAAACAACAATAACAACAACAACAACAACAACAGAGAAGACACACTATCTATTCATCTCTCTCTCTCTCTCTCTCTATCTTTCTCTCCCCTTTTTGCTCGCTCGCGGCTCTTTTTTAGATGCTCATAGCCCATAGCATTTATACTAACATACGCGCCTAAAAAGATAATAAATAGAATTCCGCGGAATGAACCCCAAAAATTTGGCAGAGTATATGTCATTGTGTAAATAAAGCATGTAAAAAGAAAAGGCATTACAAATAAGTTGAGGAGAGCATACGTAAAAACAGAAGAGCGCGAGATGTTAATAGATAGATAGATAGAAACATAAAGAGCATCGTTTAAATAATAATAATAATAATAATAATAATAATAATAGAAAACGCGAACGCGGTCTTTGGCCAATAACCTAATTTCAGCTACTTCAAAAACACGCGGGTGGTTCATTAGTAATAGTGAACCCGAGAAGGGTCCAGGTGATTCTAAACTGGAGTTATGGAGAGAGGGCCTGTGTTTCCATCAGAGGTAATGTTAATGTATTGGGATAATAATATCTTTACTCTTCTTTTTTGTTTTGTTTTTCCATTTTCAAAGACTTTGGGTTTCTAAAGTTGAATACTGACTCGATTTCATGAGTCTCAGAGGTTGGGAACAGAGACATATTATATGGAGAGAGTAATCAAGGCAACAAAAAGACTAACGGGTAAAATTATTAAGGCCAGGCCAGGCCAAGAATTTGCAAGCAGCAACCATAAAAACGCGCATGTTTGAATGTAGAACAGACGATAGGTTACTTTTTTTTTTTTTTGGCAACCGAAAAAAGTTCACGGTGGTCTCAATGGTTGGTTCTTCTCTCTTTCTCTCTCTCTCTCTCTCTCTGTCTTTTTTTGCCCTTTACTCCTTCCTGTCCCGTTTCCATATCTTTATTTTATTTTATCTTTTTTTTTTTTTTTTTTTTTTTTTTTCCCGTCTCCCGATCCTTTTTCTTGAATCAGAAAAGAAAAAAACTTCATTCGTAGTTGTGTAGTAATGAAGTTTTAGAAACAAAACAAGAAAAAAAAAAAGTTTTGCTACCTTATAGGTACCGTCTCCAGGGCTTATTCGTAAACTCTATTTGGAATCTGGATCAAGTGGGTCCTTTTGAAAATAAAAATAAAAATAAAAATAAAGATAAATAAGAAGAAGATCCAGGGAGGGGTGGGTATTTTAGTATGAGAATAATATGACATGACATGTATGTATGTATAATTCATGTACCAAAAAAATAAATAAAAAATAAAAAAATAAAAATGAGAAACAAAAGTAAATGAGAATATAAGACAAAAGGAAAAGTAAGAAAGATTTACTTTATTTTTTTTACTTTTGCTCAATTCTCATTCGATAGGGTTCAGGTGAATTATGGCCTTTGTTAATATGCGGGGTTATTTAAGCAAAATATAAAAAAAAAAAAAAAAATCTTTAACAGGAACTCCATCTATCCCAGTCCATGCATAATACAATAAAAAGCTGTGCGGAAAGGATTAAAGGGAAGGCGGAGAAGGGCAAGATTAGCATTGAGACAAACGAAAGGACGATCGATCGAATCGAAAAAAAGTAAAAAGTAACATGCATTGTGTCTTATATTAAATATACTTTTGGTGAATCCCATCGGGTTTTTCCGATTGGGGGACAGAGAGATAATGAGGATCACTTTTATGTTTCCGCCTCACTCTCTGTTCTACATGCCACCGTAACCACTCTAAAATATCTTTTCTGTCTGACTAAGAGAGGAAAAAACAGAGAGAACGTGTATGTGAGGTGTGTGTGACATTAGGAGGCATCTACGAATTATAGATCTGTTGCGTAAACAACGCGTCGTTCTTTTTTTTTTTTCAACATTCCTAGGTTTTCTTTTTTTAATGGTGAGGTGGCGAAGGCATATAATATACAGTTTTCGACCGATTATCTGAAAACTGAAAAAGGCTCTGGAAATGAGTAAAATAAATTAGAGAGAGAGAGGAGAGAGCGAAGGGAAAAAAAAAAAAGAGGGTGGTAAGGAGAACTCATTAATCGTACACATCAATGTTTGAGATTCGCGAACAAAGCGCAGAAGCATTACATTTCATTTCTCTCTCTCTTTTTATTTATTTGCTTGCTCTTGCTCTAGCTCAACAAACAAATCAACAAGAGGAAGTGAGAGCATTTAGGACAGTTGGAATAGAGAGAGAAGAGAGAAAGTAAAAAAGAAAAAAAAAAAAAAGGTCGGCTTGTAGAAAAGAAAGAGGGAGAAAGAGAGAGAGAGAAGAGGGGGGCGTGGTTATCCTTTTTGTGATTAATGGCGATGATAAATATTTATCTTTTGATACTTTATTTTTCTCCTTTTTTTTTTTTTCTTGAGCGTAGTTGCCTCAATCATCTCTTTTGATTTGTTTTCCTCTTTCCTTTCCCTTTTTTCCCTTTTTCCCAGTCGGTCTGTTAGCTTTTTGGCTTTGTCAGCCTGACCAGCCTCTCAGGAGCAAAAGTGAAGAAAGAAAGAAAGATAAAGGAACGTAACATTGAACAGAAAGAAAGAAAAAACCGTTGTTTATTTTAGCGTTTTTTTTTTTTTTTTTTTTTTCTTTCATTTTCTTCATTTTTAATTATGATCTCGAAACAAGGAGTAAAAAATAAATAAATAAACAAGCCAACTATCCCTGCATCTGGTTTAGCGTCAATATATATTTTTTTTTTCAACAGATGTCCTTTTTTACCTTTTCAACGGCTCTCAAGAAAGGGTGGCGAGCAACAAAGGGGTGAAGAAAAAAAAAAACTTTCCAGCATGCGTATAGACTCAAGCTCAGTGCGGTAAGCAATGCTCTTTTTTTTTTCTGGTATACTTTGCGCATAATGTCAGAAGGGTAGTACAACATGTAGAATCTTTTCCACACAAACAAACAAACAAACTTTTGTTTTTGGCGTTCAAATAACAAAGAGATAGTCATGAGAAATGAAGAAAAATAAGGAGACGAAAACAGTGTGAGAGAATAAGCGTGGCCAACCATAATAGAAAGAAGCAACAAAGAGTCAAAAGGGGATACAATGACAGAAATGAGAAATTAGAAAGTGATAGAGAGGCGTTTCCTTGTCATCAACTCTATTCCCTGCATGACATAACCCATTGAACCTTTGAGCATTTTTCTTTTTCCCGACCTCAAACTTCTCCCAGCAATTTTATATATCCATACAACAAAACAGAACGTTCAAAAAAACCTTTTTTTTTTTTTTTATATCATTTGTTGCATGGTAACCAAGGTCTGTGTGTTCACGCCTCTTTCTCTCTTTCTTTGTGGCCAGAGTGGCAAGTGGCGAGTGGCAAGTGTAGGCTTATAGATCATATAAACATTCATCCCACATCTATACAAATACAAATAACAATTACGCATATTGCACATTATACACCTTATTTACTATACACAAACATTATCAACTCCATGTGTATATCATGTGCCTTCAATTAACTTTACACCTCATTGCTCCATAGCTTCATTCTCCCAATTTGTTGTCATTGTCATTGTCATTGTTGTTGTTGTTGCTATATATTACTTCTTGACGCCTCTTTCTACATTACTCTATTTCCCATATCTAACGTTAAAGGTAAAGGCGTGGAATGAGGTACGTGTTGCGCCTTCAAAATAATAATAATAATAATAATAATAATAATAATAACAATAAATAAAAATAAAAAAAAAAAGTAGATCCCGCCCCAACAGATTCTAATCTCTATAGTCCTATAGTCTCTATAGTCTTTATAGTCTCTTAGTCTCTATGTTTCAAAAAAAAAAAATGTACTCCTACCTAGTCCTCTGGTCTTCCTCTCCAGTTTGGTAGTGGGTCTTCCCCAGCTTCTCCTCTCATTGGCGACCTTGACATCTGCTTATATAGCTTACTAACTATAGTAGGCATAATAGTGGGGAGGAGGGACACATGGTGATCATGATGACTTTTTTTTTGTACTCCATGATCCTTTCACTCCTCGTTGACTGGCTAGGATTTATCTTTAACGCGTTTTTAATTTATCATCCTACAATCTGTCTAATGAGATCTCTTCAATCTTTTTTTTTTTTGTTGTTATATGTTTTTTTTCCTTCTTTGTAAAAAAAAAAAAAAAAAAATTGTAGGCGGATCTTGGAATCCAAGTTCCCAGATCTATCCTGGTTTTTATTAATAATAGCTTTCTTTTTTTTTTTTCCCCCTCATGATCATCTTACGCCCAATACGACGACGACGACGACGACAAAAAGGAGAAAACGACGTCTGGTTTTAAAATTACTACTTTTCTAAACGACGACTAACTGCTAACTACGACAACATTTTTTTTTTTTTCTTTTTTGATTCTAAAGAGAACTTTCCATATAGTATTTATACATATAATATATAATATATATATATAATAGTGTGTAATATCTGCAACCTTTCTGGAGGTAGAGGGGCGCTCGGATAAAATAGATTATCAGGATCTTTACTCTTGACCAATATCTAAGACTTGGT